>NW_026126834.1:0-162583 GCF_943737965.1 Phodopus roborovskii | reverse complement strand
TACCTATAAATTGGGGTGGCCCATGTCAAATTCACCATGAATATTCTGTTTTCTCTCCTATGTTGTATACATGGATTTAATTTGCTATTCCTTTTGTTACAATATTGTCACCGGACTGATGGAGAATGCTTCATTCTTTCTCATAGCGCATATATGTACATTACTCTGATCAAATGTGACACTTGTTAGAGGTTGAAAAATTAAAGGGATCAGTGACCATTGTTCCTTAGGGATACAAACAATGGCTTCCATCGAAAGATCAACGTTGAGCATCAGGCACAATGTGTCTTTTGGTGAGGTCAGGTTTGAGAGCCGACACACAAGGACCCCACTAGGAATGTCCTCTAACTGCCTTCCTTCCTCCACTAGATCAGAAAAACTACAGCATGAACTGGAGCAAGCTTCAGGGCATGATGAGAGCCTCCTGCAGACAGAGATGCTGCAGCAGGGCCACTAAGCTTCTGTGACAGAAGGCAGGTGACCTACCTTCTTGTAACATTTTCAGAAATCCATGACATTCTTTGGCTAGCTTTTCTTTCTAGATCTGGTCTCCTGCATGTCAATGGGCTCAGATTCTGTCTCTTCATTGAATGACAAAGGCTACTTTTTGGATCTCATTGCCTTTCTTTTCTCTCACAGCACTCTATCAGTGAATTCAGAGGGCTAGAGGAGACACAGAAAACCACAAGTCACTAGCATTCTCCACTCAGGAATAGGACTTATCAAACCTTAATGATTGCTTGCACTTCGAAGCCCTAAGGCAGCCCAGCTATCCTTGTCAAGAATAGCTTTGAACAATATGTGGCTACCTTCCCATTTTGGGTCCATAGCTTCCCATGGTGTGTAGTCCGTGGAAATAAACCAGACTCTAATGAATAGCGCTTAGCTTAACTTGCATGTTTAGTTCATTGATTTCAAGTTTGCTTACTTTAACATTTTGATGTTCTCTGTTTTGCTTAAGAAGTTTTGTCATTTATTGTTCTTGGTTTATAATTAATATGTTGCTAGGGCTAAATGTTTTGTTGTATCAAATACCCTTTTTAAGCCCCTGTTGAGTCAAATGACTTTGTTTTTGTAAAATAAAAAATAAATCAAACACTTCCTCTTTAAACTAGACATTTATTCAAGTGTGGTGTCACACTCCTATAACTGTAAAACTCCACAAGTAGAAATGAATCTGTGCATCTTCCTGGTGACTTTAGACAGTTTATTATTTCCCAGACACACAGAGCTAAAAACCCAGTTGCGCATGGCATGGTGTACTCCCTAGTCAAACACTACTTGATGCAAAAAGATACCTATTCCCAACGTGACATCACATATTTGCTACTCCAAGAAATGGAGTCTCCATACACATATATTTATGACATGAGCATGTGCAAGATATTCTTGAGAAATACACCTGTGTCTTTAATTCATCTCGGGAAAAATGAACCTCCATTATGGGAATATAAAAAAATAATGAAACCCAATTATATCTGCTTCTGATTTCCTTCAAAGGTAGCAACAGTGACAATTGCAAGGTAGAGAATGAAACCTGCTAAGGCATATTGGGACACACATTATTTTAAGGTACAGTTGACTGGACTACTTATTTCACACAAATCCTTTTTTCAGATTCCTTTACTTATATTTATATGTACTGGTAGTTTGCCTGCCCTCTGTGTACCAAAGTACAGTTTCCAAAACAACACTGCAGGGCAATGGATAAAGGAAAAGAAACGCCCATGACAAAGGCAAGGGAGTTTGTCTTGGGATGGCACACATTCAAGCAGAGTGCCTCTGGTTTCAGATTTTCCCAATATGTATCTACAATTCCAACCCTTGAGGAGTTTATATGTCTTCCGTGAGTTCCATTCTCCAAAATGTTGAGTTCCGTGCACAAAAGTGCTCATGGTGTCATTTTGGCCTCCATTCAGAAAGACGGGCAGTGGGACTGAGAATTTCTGATTCGAAGACAGGAAGGAGACACTCATCCCAGTTTTTGGTGGGCACAACCCACATAAAGCAGACGACAGGAAATTTCTCAGCGAGCTGTTTCATCAATCCTAAGGCGAAAGCTCATGCCCCCCTCACCCCTCTTCACGGGAACATCCTGCTTCTGCTGGCATAGGGTCAGGGCAGCAGTTGCAATGAGCAAAAGATGTCCCAAGTCCATAGTGGGCAGGGTGTGGCAATCCACGTGAGTTTGTGTGATTCGTGAAAACTTTGTTCATGGTGGTTTTTTGCTTCTAGCTCCATGCCCTACCAACGGCCTACTCCCTTTATTAGAAAAGATCAAGATGGAACATAAACAGGCCATGGCAGACCTACAGAGGTTGGAGAAGGAGAATTCGGAAGCTTTCAGAAAATTCCAAGAGCTGGATGAGGGGGTCACTCTTCTATTGGTAAGTGCCTATCTTCCAGGGGAACACAGCATTGTGAAATGACCGACTCTACCCAATGTTTTCTCTGCACTGCAATGTCCACGCTTCTGGGTCTCTAGCCTTAGGACTCTTAGCAAGCATCCTTTGCAAGCATCTTTTGATCTTGTGCCGCTGACACTCAGTTTTGCTAATTGTGAGAGAGACTCTTAGCTCCTCCCAGGAACAGACTCAGACCCTTAATAGGATGGAGCTCAATGGTTATTAACCTTCCCAATGCTCTGACCATTCCAAGACAATTTGTCGTGTTTAGGTGAGCTCCAACCACAAACTCAATTTTCTTGCAACTTCTTAATTGTAATTTTGTTACTGTTACGAATCATGAGGTAAGTATTTGGTGTGCAGCATATGTGAGTTGTCACCCTTTCGAAGTGTCATGCCATCACCAAAGGAGTCATGACCCATAGTTTGAGGATCACTTCTCTGGGTAGAGGACCAATATGCAACATGACAGTGGTGTCGGGCAGGGTCTCAGGAAGTGGCAAGTTGCCCCCATGGGTCCTCTACACCCCTTGGGTCTCCTATCCTCCCTGCGAGCGGATCTGTCCCTTACCTCCTGATGCTGTCCCATTACCATGGTCAGTGAACAGCACTGAAGGACACAATGTGGTTGGTAGACATCCTTGGATGTCTTCTCTTGTGGGTATATTCAGAAAGGGTGTGATTCCCTTTGGGACTGTCCGTTCTCTACTCTTGGCATCCGGATTGCAGCTGTCGTGGCTGCATTGGCCTCTTGTCTCTGTCTTCTTTACGACCAGTGGGGCAGATGGGTTATGGAGGCAGGGGTGGCAGGAGGAGGCTGGAAGGGCTCACTATACTGAGACTGTTCACAGCGATCTGCAGCAACAACTGCACAAGGAGAAGACACAGCTGCACAAAGTGGTGGACAAGCTGAGGCAAGAGACTAAGAAGGTGCTAGGGGAATGGATCCTGCTGCAGCACTATCTGGGGGAACTGAAAGTCATCTTTGAGGAGGAAGAAGAAGGCATCAGAGGCTTCTGGACCCAGGTGCAGCAGGTAGGGACGAGCAGATGTCTGCGGATTAGGCCCTGCACCATTTCCTCCTGTTACCTTAGCCCGTCTACCCATCCGACCTAA
The DNA here is from genome assembly GCF_943737965.1 of Phodopus roborovskii. Taxonomy (NCBI): domain Eukaryota; kingdom Metazoa; phylum Chordata; class Mammalia; order Rodentia; family Cricetidae; genus Phodopus; species Phodopus roborovskii. The sequence goes on along the minus strand of NW_026126834.1, from coordinate 159,062 downwards.
TGTGCTTTCCCTTATCCCTTTCCTGGCCCTCGCACACACATTCATCCAACTCATTCTCATGACGACATCCAACTGTTCATCAGTGTTTCTGGAGGAGAGTCTCTTGTAAGAATTAACTGGCAAACAAACCCTGCTGCTTTTCTTGAAGCTTCAGGTCAAGCAGGGAGAGGGCTCAACAACGCAAAATACACTTCCAAGTCATTGAGATGGCCGGGATGCTGTGTACTGACTTGAGGGAGACACTTCCCTATCCCGTGGCTCATTGCCTTTGCAGAGTCCATGTGACGTCACTTGGGAGCAGGGAAATCAGCTGGGAATTAGGAGATCCTACTACAAATGTCAAAGAGTCATTCTCATTGGCCCTGCGTTGGATTCCATGTGGCCTCTCTTCTTAAAATTCTCTGCATCCCAATGTTGTCAATTCACTCCGCTCAACTCTTGCTTCACACTGTCAGGAACCTCAGTGTGAGGTGGCCACCAGCGTTTCCTATGTGTTTCCTTGGCAAGGTCTCCCTACATGCAGCTTACAGTATGGTGCCGATGGGTTGTCCATGCATGGGGAAGGGGCTTGTGTCAGGCTGCTTGGTTTTATTGGGAGCTCTGAGGCTTTCAGAAAATAAAATCCACACAGTGCAGCATAGTCTGGACAATCAGAACATATTCTCCTATGCAATTTTAGTCCTGGGATATGGAGTGCAGAGGCATTGGATTCTTCTGAATTATCTGCTGTGCTTAATCCAAACTAAAGTGATCATCTAGCATGTTGCCTCCTCATCTTCTTTTGTGCTCAGATTCCATCTGTGCGTTTCTATCTCTGGATCTCTCCCCGGTCTCTGTTCTTTGGTGCTTTGTTTTGTGTTTGGAGCTATGGGCGTTGTATATCATACACCAAGCATGTGCATAATCGCTTGAAGAGATTTCAGGTTTGTCAGTCTCTGCTGTGAAATGGGCATCCTTCCTACCAAGAAGCTTTGATTTTGGTAAAACTGAAAGACCACCATGCTCCTGGTATCCTCCCTGCGTGCTTGTACAGTGAGCGAATGTACTCATGCCTGTGCTCAAAACGCTCCTAAGAACTCATTCTTCTAATGAATAGGAGCAGCAGAGACTGGAGGGAAACCTGCAGTCCCAGCAGAAGGAGAGGGAGCTGGTCAACCAGAAGAAGAAGTTTGCAGAAAAGCTGCAGCATTACTTGACTGTCTCCCTGATGAGGTATGTACCAGAGTGGGAGTTGGGATTTGGATCCAGGTGGATCTCCTTCTTTTACCTCGGGTCGCTGCCTTTTGTGGTATCTGCATATTCACACCTCTCCCCGACAATATCAGAAGAAGAACAAGTCAGAGTCATGCTGATGCAGACAAGAAGAAGTTCCCTACAGGTAATAACATGCTCGACATTCAGGGAGTTGTAGAATGATGCCCACCTTGCTCCCTTCTGAGTTTTCTGGTATCTTCTCACAGGGCTTTTCCTTGAACTCACACAGCTCTGCCTGCTTTTGCCTCCTAAGCCTGGGCTTCAATAAAGCTGTGTCTTAAAATGCCAGAAGCAAATACGTTTCCACTGAGAATCATAAGCTGTATGGATGAGATTGCAATGCTTGGCTTCTCTTTGCTATTCTGTTGGCTGTTCTCTTTGTTTGGCCATTTCCCATGGGAAGTGTTGGACAGATACCTTATGTTCCGCCATTGCCTGGGGAACCCACACAGACGTGTCTGCTGAGGGATTGTTGTGAGCTCTCACAAGGCGTTGTATCGCAGACTCTTGTAGAGAAACAGGGTGTCGATACCCAGCTTTCATCCTTAGAAAAACAAGGCCGGTTTTCTTTACTAAATCAAAACCCCCAGAAGACTCCATGTTCCCAGGCACACATCTGAGGCGATCCTGCTCCACCATGGTAGGCTCCATCCTGCATATTGCCCGGATGGGAGGTTCCTTCTCAGCAGGAGGCATCAAGATGTCCCGTGGCTTTGTCCGGTTGTCTAAGCAGCAATGTTGTATTATGTCTACGTATAAACTGGGGTGGCCCATGGCTATTCACCACGAATATTCTGTTTTCGCCCCCCATGCTGTTATGCATGGATTCAGTTTACTATTCCTTTTGTTACAATATCGTCACAGGACTGATGGAGAATGCTTCATTCTTTCTCATAGAGCATATACGTACATTACTCCAATCAAAGTTGACACTTGTTAAAGGTTGAAAACATTCAAATTTAAGGGATCAGTGACCATTGTTCCTTAGGGATTAAACAATGGCTTCCATCGAAAGATCAACGTTGAGCATCAGGCACGATGTGTCTTTTGGTGAGGTCAGAGTTTGAGAGCCGACACACAAGGACCCCACTGGGAATGTCCTCTAACTGCCTTCCTTCCTCCACCAGATCAGAAAAACTACAGCATGAACTGGAGCAAGCTTCAGGGCATGACGAGAGCCTCGGGCAGACAGAGATGCTGCAGCAGGGCCACTAAACATCTGAGACAGGCAGGTGACCTACCATTGTATGACATTTCCAGAAACCGTGACATTCTTCGGGTGGATTTTCTCTCTTGACTCTGGCCTCCTGGGTGTCGATGGGCCCTGATTCTGTCTTGTCATTGAACGAAAAAGGCTATTTTGGGATCTCATTGCCTTTCTTTCTTTCTCTCACAGCACCCTTTCAGTAAATTCAGAAGGCCGAAGGAAGACACCGAAAACCACAAGCCATAGCATTCTCCACTAAAGAACCAAAGCATCCATCCTTGGTGATTGCTTCATCTTCAAAGCCCTAAGACGCCTGGCTATACTTGTCATGAAAAGCTTTTAACAATCTGTGGCTGCCTTCCTATTGTGTGTCCATAGCTGGCCATGGTGTGAAGTCCGTGGAACTAAATCTGACTGGAAAAAAAAAAATAGCACTTAGCTTAACTTGCTTGTTTAGTTCATTGATTTCAAGTTTGCTTGCTTTGACATTTTGATGTTCTCTGTTTTGCAAAAAAAAGTTTTTGATTGTTTTGTTCTTGGTTTATGCTTGATATGTTGCTAAGGCTAAATGATTTCTGTATCAAATGCCCTGTTTAAGCCCATGTTGAGTCAAATGACTTTGTTTATGTAAATAAAACAAATATACAAACTCTTCCTGCTTAAACTAGACTTTTGATCAATGCGGTGTCACACTCCTGTAATTGCAAAATTAAACAGATAGAAATGGATCACTGCATCTTCCTGGTGACTTTAGATACATTATTATTTCCCCAACAGACAGAGCTAGAAACGCGGTTGGTGTCTTCGGTGGGCATGGCATGGTCTACTCCTGGATAGACACTGCTTGATGGAAAAAGATCCATATTCCACACGTGACATCACATATTTGCTACTCCAAAAAAAATGTACTCTCCATACACATATATTCATGACATGATCATTTGCAATGGATTCTTGAGAAATACACCTGTGTCTTTCTAATTCATCTCAGGAAAACAGAACAACCATTATGCGTGTGTATAAAAAAAAAAAATAAATAGGGAAACCCACATATATCTCCTCCTGAATTCCTTCAAAGATAGCAACAGTGATAACTGCAAGGTAGAGAACAAAACCCACTATACCATATTGGGACACACGGTATTTTAAGGATCCGTTGACTGGACTTCTTATTTCACACAAATCCTTTTTTCAGATTCGTTTACTTATATTTATATGTACTGGTAGTTAGCCTGCCCTCTGTGTACCAAAGTATACAGTTTCCAAAACAACACTGCAGGGCAATGGATAAAGGAAAAGAAACGCCCATGACAAAGGCAAGGGAGTTTGTCTTGGGATGGCACACATTCAAGCAGAGTGCCTCTGGGTTCAGGGTCATTCCTCAAAATCCCTTAGGATCAGGTTAAAGCAGTTATGTCACCTCTCACCTAGATGACAGTGCAGGTTAGGCCCAGCACAGAAATGGAGAATTGAGAAGATACTCCTGTCGAAGTAGCTTTTGGAAATGACGGCTGTTGATGCACTAGCTACTCAGTGTTCATAGGAAGTAACTGCAATGCTACCTTCTTCTGATGAGTGGGCATGTCAGTGCAAAACTAGGAAGTGAGTCGGATGGCTGATGATAATCTACTCTTTTACTATAACAACTCTCAGAAGGTTTGGAAGAAGGCTTCGCTCCAGAGGAGTGCTTTCTTCTTGTGAAGTACCCCTGGAATCCATGTGACTTCTGAGGGTATGAGTTGAGTCTGAGAGTTAATGTGTGAGGGAAGTATTCCAGTGGGTTCCAGTTTGGTTCCATCAAACAATAGCTGTGGAAATCTCTACTTTCTGGGGAGGAGTGTGCACATTTCAATAGCTGTCTGTGCCACCGGTCACCTTCTCTTTCTGAAAAGTTAGCCATACCCGTAGCCACACTGGAATCTAACTGAGACTTCATCATTCTGCACTTCTCATTACAACCGTGTGACATGGGATTCCTTGACCACCTTTCTTTCCATTTGCTGTACAAGCCTGGGTCTAGCCATGCCTCCCTTCAATTTGGCCCCTCACCATGGCCCTTTTGTGTCTTGAAAGATGTCCCAAATAGATAATCATGGCTTCTTCTCCTCTCACCTTGTAGAATGTAAAATGCATTTTAGTAAAATTATTAATATTCCATAAGCTGCATTGTTCTTTACTACATTTGCTGGTATATTTGTGACCATTCCCAATTTTTGCTTATATGTGGAGTGCTAGAATGAACATGCATAAGGAGCTCTTTGACAAAGTCAAGTTTCAGATAGGATGCAATGGCATTTGTTGGAGTAGCCAGAGACTCCAGCAGACTGGGTAGAGAGAGGAGGCATCGTGCATGGACGTAGCGAATTCTGAGCATAGAACTCTCTACATAGCAGAGATCAGAGAAGAATGATGTCAGATGAAAACAACCAAATGATCTAACGTGTACTGATTGGGCTCCAGAATGACAGGGAGGGAGAGCAATGAAAGAGATGTCTTGATGGGGACCGTAAGGGTTAGGGGGAAACCTGATGGGAAGGAAGCTCCCCAAGAAACCACAGGAAGAGGATAGGCAAGCCTCCTCTACCAAAGGTGCAGTGTGTCTCTCTATTGACCATCTGTGGGATTCAGATGAGTGCCTACCCTCATTGTCATCAGAGACCCTTCAACCAGTAGCTTATTGAAGCAGATGAAGAGATGCACAGGCAAGCAGTGGGAAGTGTGCCAGATGTCTTCTTGAACAGGAGCAGGAGGGATTGATTGTACGATCCAGTCGGGAGTGGGTGGTCATGCTCTTGAAAGGATGAATCCACAAAGACAGCTGAACTAAACTCCGGAGACCTACCGACGACTTTGGACCTACATCTAGTGAGTGAACTTGCATAGGGCCAGCCTAGGCCCCCTGTCTTGTAGCTTATTCAGTTTGTGGGGCTACGTCCCTGTAGTGGGATAGACCAGGAACAACATAGAGGACTGGCCCTCTCCCTGGCAATTCAGTTGGCTGTGTGCCACCTACTCCATAGAACAAAACAGTCCAATCCCCATGTGGAATATACTCACTGACTTCCAATAAATCAGGAAAATCTGGTTTTCCTGGAAGAAGGGGGTGCCACAAGGCGTGCTTTGTGTCCCAGGAAAGAATCATGCACAGGAATAACTTACTTCTGCTGAGTCATGAGGAAAGCTGGTTAGCAGGGAGTCCATTTTCATCCCACTTGACATCAGCAGCCCCTCTCCTCAACCTTCCCTTGTATCCTGGACACAATAGAATGCTGTGATGTCACCTGTGTTGTGGCAACTCCAACTGCCTTTGGCTTGGCGAGTACTTCAGTGCCTTTAAGGTTCAGAGATGAACATGTTGGCAAGACTGCGGAATCTCCTTAGGAGAGAAAACGGACAGGGGAGAGAGACCAGAGAGAGAGTGAAGAAAGCTGACATTCAGCCTCACTTTCAAGGCTCAAAAAATAAATGCTTCAGAAGAAAAAACAGTAAGTTCTGGGCAGGAGATGAGGAGCTCTGTGGAGAAGGTTGCCTTTAGCTGGGATTGGGGTAATGGGGGCACAGGAATTGGGGTCTCTGGGAACAAATTGGACTCCACCCTCCTGACACGTCTCTGGGAAGTCGAGGATTCCAGGCTGGTAATCTGTCTCTCCCAAATGTCAGGAACTGGCAGGGCAAAAGCTCCAAGTCCGGCTGGGAGCGCTTGGTTTTCAGTCTTACAGGACAGTGTGGCTTGAGGGAGGAGTAGCATCCAAATGAGACCAGAATGAGGGAGGGACTAGTGGCGTGTGCTCAGCATAAGGCAGGGCATCCCTGTACTTGAACGGGCGTGGATAACTTGAAGTACTGTGAACCTTCTCTGTGTGCCCTGAGTTGCCAGTGATGTCCCATTGGGAGTCTGGTGCCCATGGTCTGCACCCGTATGGCTGCCCCACCTGTAGACGTGTGCTTTGAGTAACAGGTCAAGATGTTTTGGCTTCTCTAACAAACACCTGAGTGCCTGTGGACTGCGGTCATTTCCTCCAAGCTTCTCAACCCAGAGACTTGTGAATGCTACGGGTCATCTGAAAGGAGACTATGCAGCTGTGAATAAGCTCGAGGAATAGTCTTTCTTTCTTTCTTGGCTTCTAGTATGTGCTTTGGGGCAGGGGAGAGCAGCTGGCAGAGTCATGCAACTACCTTTAGAGATCAGAGAACTGACATCCCCTGCAGAGGCCACTCAGGTCTGGGTCAAATTCCATTGGTTTGTCACTGAGTCACAGGCACGGGAGCTTTCTTCAACACTTTGAGGGCTCAGAGGGATCTGCAAATCCTCCATGGTTTGAGGAATACGCTTGAGGACGTTCTTTCTTTCTTGCCTTGAAGCATGCGCTGAGGGGACAGAGGAGAGAGCAGCTGGCTGAGACATGCACCTACATTCACAGATGGGAGATCTAAGATTCCCTGCAGGGCAGCAGATGCCTGGGGTCAAAAACATTGGTGTGTCATCGAGTGACAGGCACACGACCTTTCACAAACATATTTTAGGGCTCAGGGTGATCGATGTATCCTCTATGGCTTGTCATAATGCAAGTTGATTTGCGTTCTTCTAACCACAGGGGTTGCTGGAGAGCCTTCACCACCCACAGCCCTCCTCACCAAAAAGGAGCTGAAACGGCAGGTGGACAGTCTGAGCAGCCAGCTAGATCAAGTGTCCATGGAAACAAAGGAGCTGCGAGAGTGCCTCACCTCCATCACGGAAGGATCTCCTGACACTAAGTATTCATTGTTTCCAATGCCTTGGTGACCATCTCGGTTCCACAATTTCACCCTTAGTTTATTTCACCTAGGACCCGAGTTTCTGACAATCTACACTTGCACAGAGTACCTTTGCTAGACACCATCGATCCACATGCTTCCAAGAAGGAGAACCTGAAACCCGGCAGGAGTGGGATTGGGAGGCACTATTTTTCTGTTTCCTCCGAAGGAAGAAAACCAGCGACTCTGGCCCCAGTCAAATAACTCAGAGATTGGGACAGAGCTGTGAGTTCCCAGGCTGCATATGGAGAGATGATGCCAAAGTGGCAGCTTCTGTGAGATATCAGCTGCTGTGAGTCTGTGGTGGTTCTCTATTTGTCTGGCAAGACATTGCGTGCTGGCTTCTTCAAGAGGCAAGCAAGATGCCTGCTGACACACTTCAATGTACAGATAAAAGGGAACTGATCAACCACTGCACATTTTGCCCCTCTCTCTCTCGCTCTCTCTCTCTCTCTCTATATATATATATATATGTATCTATCTCTCTGCGTGTCTTGGTCTCTCTGTCTCTCTGTCTCACACACACTTGCAGAAACACACAGACATGTTGTGTGTATATATGTGTTTGTGCATTTGTGCTTGAGTTCCCTCTAGACCCTGCAAGCAGGGTTTCTGTGGTTGGGCATGAGGAAGTTTCTATCTCACCGTTCCCAAGTGATACCTGTGATGAGCGTTGGGATCGCCAGTGGATCCCCCCATTCTTCCGATGTGCTCACCTTAGTTCCATGAAGATATCCCCTTGAGGAGTTTATATATCTTCCGTGAGTTCCATTCTCCAAAATGTTGAGTTCCGTGCACAAAAGTGCTCATGGTGTCATTTTGGCCTCCATTCAGAAAGACGGGCAGTGGGACTGAGAATTTCTGATTCGAAGACAGGAAGGAGACACATCATCCCAGTTTTTGGTGGGTACAACCGACATAAAGCAGACGACAGGAAATTTCTCAGCGAGCTGTTTCATCAATCCTAAGGCGAAAGCTCATGCCCCCCTCACCCCTCTTCACGGGAACATCCTGCCTCTGCTGGCATAGGGTCAGGGCAGCAGTTGCAATGAGCGAAAGATGTCCCAAGTCCATAGTGGGCAGGGTGTGGCAATCCACGTGAGTTTGTGTGATTCGTGAAAACTTTGTTCATGGTGGTTTTTTGCTTCTAGCTCCATGCCCTACCAACGGCCTACTCCTTTATTAGAAAAGATCAAGATGGAACATAAACAGGCCATGGCAGACCTGCAGAGGTTGGAGAAGGAGAATTCGGAAGCTTTCAGAAAATTCCAAGAGCTGGATGAGGGGTCACTCTTCTATTGGTAAGTGCCTATCTTCCAGGGGAACACAGCATTGTGAAATGACCGACTCTACCCAATGTTTTCTCTGCACTGCAATGTCCACGCTTCTGGGTCTCGAGCCTTAGGACTCTTAGCAAGCATCCTTTGCAAGCATCTTTTGATCTTGTGCCGCTGACACTCAGTTTTGCTAATTGTGAGAGAGACTCTTAGCTCCTCCCAGGAACAGACTCAGACCCTTAATAGGATGGAGCTCAATGGTTATTAACCTTCCCAATGCTCTGACCATTCCAAGACAATTTGTCGTGTTTAGGTGAGCTCCAACCACAAACTCAATTTTCTTGCAACTTCTTAATTGTAATTTTGTTACTGTTACGAATCATGAGGTAAGTATTTGGTGTGCAGCATATGTGAGTTGTCACCCTTTCGAAGTGTCATGCCATCACCAAAGGAGTCATGACCCATAGTTTGAGGGTCACTTCTCTGGGTAGAGGACCAATATGCAACATGACAGTGGTGTCGGGCAGGGTCTCAGGAAGTGGCAAGTTGCCCCCATGGGTCCTCTACACCCCTTGGGTCTCCTATCCTCCCTGGGAGCGGATCTGTCCCTTACCTCCTGATGCTGTCCCATTACCATGGTCAGCGAACGGCACTGAAGGACACAGTGTGGTTGGTAGACATCCTTGGATGTCTTCTCTTGTGGGTATATTCAGAAAGGGTGTGATTCCCTTTGGGACTGTCCGTTCTCTACTCTTGGCATCCGGATTGCAGCTGTCGTGGCTGCATTGGCCTCTTGTCTCTGTCTTCTTTACGACCAGTGGGGCAGATGGGTTATGGAGGCAGGGGTGGCAGGAGGAGGCTGGAAGGGCTCACTATACTGAGACTGTTCACAGCGATCTGCAGCAACAACTGCACAAGGAGAAGACACAGCTGCACAAAGTGGTGGACAAGCTGAGGCAAGAGACTAAGAAGGTGCTAGGGGAATGGATCCTGCTGCAGCACTATCTGGGGGAACTGAAAGTCATCTTTGAGGAGGAAGAAGAAGGCATCAGAGGCTTCTGGACCCAGGTGCAGCAGGTAGGGACGAGCAGATGTCTGCGGATTAGGCCCTGCACCATTTCCTCCTGTTTCCTTAGCCCGTCTACCCATCCGACCTAATGTGCTTTCCCTTATCCCTTTCCTGGCCCTCGCACACACATTCATCCAACTCATTCTCATGACGACATCCAACTGTTCATCAGTGTTTCTGGAGGAGAGTCTCTTGTAAGAATTAACTGGCAAACAAACCCTGCTGCTTTTCTTGAAGCTTCAGGTCAAGCAGGGAGAGGGCTCAACAACGCAAAATACACTTCCAAGTCATTGAGATGGCCAGGATGCTGTGTACTGACTTGAGGGAGACACTTCCCTATCCCGTGGCTCATTGCCTTTGCAGAGTCCATGTGACGTCACTTGGGAGCAGGGAAATCAGCTGGGAATTAGGAGATCCTACTACAAATGTCAAAGAGTCATTCTCATTGGCCCTGCGTTGGATTCCATGTGGCCTCTCTTCTTAAAATTCTCTGCATCCCAATGTTGTCAATTCACTCCGCTCAACTCTTGCTTCACACTGTCAGGAACCTCAGTGTGAGGTGGCCACCAGCGTTTCCTATGTGTTTCCTTGGCAAGGTCTCCCTACATGCAGCTTACAGTATGGTGCCGATGGGTTGTCCATGCATGGGGAAGGGGCTTGTGTCAGGCTGCTTGGTTTTATTGGGAGCTCTGAGGCTTTCAGAAAATAAAATCCACACAGTGCAGCATAGTCTGGACAATCAGAACATATTCTCCTATGCAATTTTAGTCCTGGGATATGGAGTGCAGAGGCATTGGATTCTTCTGAATTATCTGCTGTGCTTAATCCAAACTAAAGTGTTGCCTCCTCATCTTCTTTTGTGCTCAGATTCCATCTGTGCGTTTCTATCTCTGGATCTCTCCCGGTCTCTGTTCTTTGGTGCTTTGTTTTGTGTTTGGAGCTATGGGCGTTGTATATCATACACCAAGCATGTGCATAATCGCTTGAAGAGATTTCAGGTTTGTCAGTCTCTGCTGTGAAATGGGCATCCTTCCTACCAAGAAGCTTTGATTTTGGTAAAACTGAAAGACCACCATGCTCCTGGTATCCTCCCTGCGTGCTTGTACAGTCAGCGAATGTACTCATGCCTGTGCTCAAAACGCTCCTAAGAACTCATTCTTCTAATGAATAGGAGCAGCAGAGACTGGAGGGAAACCTGCAGTCCCAGCAGAAGGAGAGGGAGCTGGTCAACCAGAAGAAGAAGTTTGCAGAAAAGCTGCAGCATTACTTGACTGTCTCCCTGATGAGGTATGTACCAGAGTGGGAGTTGGGATTTGGATCCAGGTGGATCTCCTTCTTCTACCTCGGGTCGCTGCCTTTTGTGGTATCTGCATATTCACACCTCTCCCCGACAATATCAGAAGAAGAACAAGTCAGAGTCATGCTGATGCAGACAAGAAGAAGTTCCCTACAGGTAATAACATGCTCGACATTCAGGGAGTTGTAGAATGATGCCCACCTTGCTCCCTTCTGAGTTTTCTGGTATCTTCTCACAGGGCTTTTCCTTGAACTCACACAGCTCTGCCTGCTTTTGCCTCCTAAGCCTGGGCTTCAATAAAGCTGTGTCTTAAAATGCCAGAAGCAAATACGTTTCCACTGAGAATCATAAGCTGTATGGATGAGATTGCAATGCTTGGCTTCTCTTTGCTATTCTGTTGGCTGTTCTCTTTGTTTGGCCATTTCCCATGGGAAGTGTTGGACAGATACCTTATGTTCCGCCATTGCCTGGGGAACCCACACAGACGTGTCTGCTGAGGGATTGTTGTGAGCTCTCACAAGGCGTTGTATCGCAGACTCTTGTAGAGAAACAGGGTGTCGATTCCCAGCTTTCATCCTTAGAAAAACAAGGCCGGTTTTCTTTACTAAATCAAAACCCCCAGAAGACTCCATGTTCCCAGGCACACATCTGAGGCGATCCTGCTCCACCATGGTAGGCTCCATCCTGCATATTGCCCGGATGGGAGGTTCCTTCTCAGCAGGAGGCATCAAGATGTCCCGTGGCTTTGTCCGGTTGTCTAAGCAGCAATGTTGTATTATGTCTACGTATAAACTGGGGTGGCCCATGGCTATTCACCACGAATATTCTGTTTTCGCCCCCATGCTGTTATGCATGGATTCAGTTTGCTATTCCTTTTGTTACAATATCGTCACAGGACTGATGGAGAATGCTTCATTCTTTCTCATAGAGCATATACGTACATTACTCCAATCAAAGTTGACACTTGTTAAAGGTTGAAAACATTCAAATTTAAGGGATCAGTGACCATTGTTCCTTAGGGATTAAACAATGGCTTCCATCGAAAGATCGACATTGAGCATCAGGCAGGATGTGTCTTTTGGTGAGGTCAGAGTTTGAGAGCCAACACACAGGGACCCCACTAGGAATGTCCTCTAACTGCCTTCCTTCCTCCACCAGATCAGAAAAACTACAGCATGAACTGGAGCAAGCTTCAGGGCATGACGAGAGCCTCGGGCAGACAGAGATGCTGCAGCAGGGCCACTAAACATCTGAGACAGGCAGGTGACCTACCATTGTATGACATTTCCAGAAACCGTGACATTCTTCGGGTGGATTTTCTCTCTTGACTCTGGCCTCCTGGGTGTCGATGGGCCCTGATTCTGTCTTGTCATTGAACGAAAAAGGCTATTTTGGGATCTCATTGCCTTTCTTTCTTTCTCTCACAGCACCCTTTCAGTAAATTCAGAAGGCCGAAGGAAGACACCGAAAACCACAAGCCATAGCATTCTCCACTAAAGAACCAAAGCATCCATCCTTGGTGATTGCTTCATCTTCAAAGCCCTAAGACGCCTGGCTATACTTGTCATGAAAAGCTTTTAACAATCTGTGGCTGCCTTCCTATTGTGTGTCCATAGCTGGCCATGGTGTGAAGTCCGTGGAACTAAATCTGACTGGAAAAAAAAATAGCACTTAGCTTAACTTGCTTGTTTAGTTCATTGATTTCAAGTTTGCTTGCTTTGACATTTTGATGTTCTCTGTTTTGCAAAAAAGTTTTTGATTGTTTTGTTCTTGGTTTATGCTTGATATGTTGCTAAGGCTAAATGATTTCTGTATCAAATGCCCTGTTTAAGCCCATGTTGAGTCAAATGACTTTGTTTATGTAAATAAAACAAATATACAAACTCTTCCTGCTTAAACTAGACTTTTGATCAAGTGCGGTGTCACACTCCTGTAATTGCAAAATTAAACAGATAGAAATGGATCACTGCATCTTCCTGGTGACTTTAGATACATTATTATTTCCCCAACAGACAGAGCTAGAAACGCGGTTGGTGTCTTCGGTGGGCATGGCATGGTCTACTCCCTGGATAGACACTGCTTGATGGAAAAAGATCCATATTCCACACGTGACATCACATATTTGCTACTCCAAAAAAAATGTACTCTCCATACACATATATTCATGACATGATCATTTGCAATGGATTCTTGAGAAATACACCTGTGTCTTTCTAATTCATCTCAGGAAAACAGAACAACCATTATGCGTGTGTATAAAAAAAAAAAAATAAATAGGGAAACCCACATATATCTCCTCCTGAATTCCTTCAAAGATAGCAACAGTGATAACTGCAAGGTAGAGAACAAAACCCACTATACCATATTGGGACACACGGTATTTTAAGGATCCGTTGACTGGACTTCTTATTTCACACAAATCCTTTTTTCAGATTCGTTTACTTATATTTATATGTACTGGTAGTTAGCCTGCCCTCTGTGTACCAAAGTATACAGTTTCCAAAACAACACTGCAGGGCAATGGATAAAGGAAAAGAAACGCCCATGACAAAGGCAAGGGAGTTTGTCTTGGGATGGCACACATTCAAGCAGAGTGCCTCTGGGTTCAGGGTCATTCCTCAAAATCCCTTAGGATCAGGTTAAAGCAGTTATGTCACCTCTCACCTAGATGACAGTGCAGGTTAGGCCCAGCACAGAAATGGAGAATTGAGAAGATACTCCTGTCGAAGTAGCTTTTGGAAATGACGGCTGTTGATGCACTAGCTACTCAGTGTTCATAGGAAGTAACTGCAATGCTACCTTCTTCTGATGAGTGGGCATGTCAGTGCAAAACTAGGAAGTGAGTCGGATGGCTGATGATAATCTACTCTTTTACTATAACAACTCTCAGAAGGTTTGGAAGAAGGCTTCGCTCCAGAGGAGTGCTTTCTTCTTGTGAAGTACCCCTGGAATCCATGTGACTTCTGAGGGTATGAGTTGAGTCTGAGAGTTAATGTGTGAGGGAAGTATTCCAGTGGGTTCCAGTTTGGTTCCATCAAACAATAGCTGTGGAAATCTCTACTTTCTGGGGAGGAGTGTGCACATTTCAATAGCTGTCTGTGCCACCGGTCACCTTCTCTTTCTGAAAAGTTAGCCATACCCGTAGCCACACTGGAATCTAACTGAGACTTCATCATTCTGCACTTCTCATTACAACCGTGTGACATGGGATTCCTTGACCACCTTTCTTTCCATTTGCTGTACAAGCCTGGGTCTAGCCATGCCTCTCTTCAATTTGGCCCCTCACCATGGCCCTTTTGTGTCTTGAAAGATGTCCCAAATAGATAATCATGGCTTCTTCTCCTCTCACCTTGTAGAATGTAAAATGCATTTTAGTAAAATTATTAATATTCCATAAGCTGCATTGTTCTTTACTACATTTGCTGGTATATTTGTGACCATTCCCAATTTTTGCTTATATGTGGAGTGCTAGAATGAACATGCATAAGGAGCTCTTTGACAAAGTCAAGTTTCAGATAGGATGCAATGGCATTTGTTGGAGTAGCCAGAGACTCCAGCAGACTGGGTAGAGAGAGGAGGCATCGTGCATGGACGTAGTGAATTCTGAGCATAGAACTCTCTACATAGCAGAGATCAGAGAAGAATGATGTCAGATGAAAACAACCAAATGATCTAACGTGTACTGATTGGGCTCCAGAATGACAGGGAGGGAGAGCAATGAAAGAGATGTCTTGATGGGGACCGTAAGGGTTAGGGGGGAAACCTGATGGGAAGGAAGCTCCCAAGAAACCACAGGAAGAGGATAGGCAAGCCTCCTCTACCAAAGGTGCAGTGTGTCTCTCTATTGACCATCTGTGGGATTCAGATGAGTGCCTACCCTCATTGTCATCAGAGACCCTTCAACCAGTAGCTTATTGAAGCAGATGAAGAGATGCACAGGCAAGCAGTGGGAAGTGTGCCAGATGTCTTCTTGAACAGGAGCAGGAGGGATTGATTGTACGATCCAGTCGGGAGTGGGTGGTCATGCTCTTGAAAGGATGAATCCACAAAGACAGCTGAACTAAACTCCGGAGACCTACCGACGACTTTGGACCTACATCTAGTGAGTGAACTTGCATAGGGCCAGCCTAGGCCCCCTGTCTTGTAGCTTATTCAGTTTGTGGGGCTACGTCCCTGTAGTGGGATAGACCAGGAACAACATAGAGGACTGGCCCTCTCCCTGGCAATTCAGTTGGCTGTGTGCCACCTACTCCATAGAACAAAACAGTCCAATCCCCATGTGGAATATACTCACTGACTTCCAATAAATCAGGAAAATCTGGTTTTCCTGGAAGAAGGGGTGCCACAAGGCGTGCTTTGTGTCCCAGGAAAGAATCATGCACAGGAATAACTTACTTCTGCTGAGTCATGAGGAAAGCTGGTTAGCAGGGAGTCCATTTTCATCCCACTTGACATCAGCAGCCCCTCTCCTCAACCTTCCCTTGTATCCTGGACACAATAGAATGCTGTGATGTCACCTGTGTTGTGGCAACTCCAACTGCCTTTGGCTTGGCGAGTACTTCAGTGCCTTTAAGGTTCAGAGATGAACATGTTGGCAAGACTGCGGAATCTCCTTAGGAGAGAAAACGGACAGGGGAGAGAGACCAGAGAGAGAGTGAAGAAAGCTGACATTCAGCCTCACTTTCAAGGCTCAAAAAATAAATGCTTCAGAAGAAAAAAACAGTAAGTTCTGGGCAGGAGATGAGGAGCTCTGTGGAGAAGGTTGCCTTTAGCTGGCATTGGGGTAATGGGGGCACAGGAATTGGGGTCTCTGGGAACAAATTGGACTCCACCTCCTGACACGTCTCTGGGAAGTCGAGGATTCCAGGCTGGTAATCTGTCTCTCCCAAATGTCAGGAACTGGCAGGGCAAAAGCTCCAAGTCCGGCTGGGAGTGCTTGGTTTTCAGTCTTACAGGACAGTGTGGCTTGAGGGAGGAGTAGCATCCAAATGAGACCAGAATGAGGGAGGGACTAGTGGCGTGTGCTCAGCATAAGGCAGGGCATCCCTGTACTTGAACGGGCGTGGATAACTTGAAGTACTGTGAACCTTCTCTGTGTGCCCTGAGTTGCCAGTGATGTCCCATTGGGAGTCTGGTGCCCATGGTCTGCACCCGTATGGCTGCCCCACCTGTAGACGTGTGCTTTGAGTAACAGGTCAAGATGTTTTGGCTTCTCTAACAAACACCTGAGTGCCTGTGGACTGCGGTCATTTCCTCCAAGCTTCTCAACCCAGAGACTTGTGAATGCTACGGGTCATCTGAAAGGAGACTATGCAGCTGTGAATAAGCTCGAGGAATAGTCTTTCTTTCTTTCTTGGCTTCTAGTATGTGCTTTGGGGCAGGGGAGAGCAGCTGGCAGAGTCATGCAACTACCTTCAGAGATCAGAGAACTGACATCCCCTGCAGAGGCCACTCAGGTCTGGGTCAAATTCCATTGGTTTGTCACTGAGTCACAGGCACGGGAGCTTTCTTCAACACTTTGAGGGCTCAGAGGGATCTGCAAATCCTCCATGGTTTGAGGAATACGCTTGAGGACGTTCTTTCTTTCTTGCCTTGAAGCATGCGCTGAGGGGACAGAGGAGAGAGCAGCTGGCTGAGACATGCACCTACATTCACAGATGGGAGATCTAAGATTCCCTGCAGGGCAGCAGATGCCTGGGGTCAAAAACATTGGTGTGTCATCGAGTGACAGGCACACGACCTTTCACAAACATATTTTAGGGCTCAGGGTGATCGATGTATCCTCTATGGCTTGTCATAATGCAAGTTGATTTGCGTTCTTCTAACCACAGGGGTTGCTGGAGAGCCTTCACCACCCACAGCCCTCCTCACCAAAAAGGAGCTGAAACGGCAGGTGGACAGTCTGAGCAGCCAGCTAGATCAAGTGTCCATGGAAACAAAGGAGCTGCGAGAGTGCCTCACCTCCATCACGGAAGGATCTCCTGACACTAAGTATTCATTGTTTCCAATGCCTTGGTGACCATCTCGGTTCCACAATTTCACCCTTAGTTTATTTCACCTAGGACCCGAGTTTCTGACAATCTACACTTGCACAGAGTACCTTTGCTAGACACCATCGATCCACATGCTTCCAAGAAGGAGAACCTGAAACCCGGCAGGAGTGGGATTGGGAGGCACTATTTTTCTGTTTCCTCCGAAGGAAGAAAACCAGCGACTCTGGCCCCAGTCAAATAACTCAGAGATTGGGACAGAGCTGTGAGTTCCCAGGCTGCATATGGAGAGATGATGCCAAAGTGGCAGCTTCTGTGAGATATCAGCTGCTGTGAGTCTGTGGTGGTTCTCTATTTGTCTGGCAAGACATTGCGTGCTGGCTTCTTCAAGAGGCAAGCAAGATGCCTGCTGACACACTTCAATGTACAGATAAAAGGGAACTGATCAACCACTGCACATTTTGCCCCTCTCTCTCTCGCTCTCTCTCTCTCTCTCTATATATATATATATATGTATCTATCTCTCTGCGTGTCTTGGTCTCTCTGTCTCTCTGTCTCACACACACTTGCAGAAACACACAGACATGTTGTGTGTATATATGTGTTTGTGCATTTGTGCTTGAGTTCCCCTCTAGACCCTGCAAGCAGGGTTTCTGTGGTTGGGCATGAGGAAGTTTCTATCTCACCGTTCCCAAGTGATACCTGTGATGAGCGTTGGGATCGCCAGTGGATCCCCCATTCTTCCGATGTGCTCACCTTAGTTCCATGAAGATATCCCCTTGAGGAGTTTATATATCTTCCGTGAGTTCCATTCTCCAAAATGTTGAGTTCCGTGCACAAAAGTGCTCATGGTGTCATTTTGGCCTCCATTCAGAAAGACGGGCAGTGGGACTGAGAATTTCTGATTCGAAGACAGGAAGGAGACACATCATCCCAGTTTTTGGTGGGCACAACCCACATAAAGCAGACGACAGGAAATTTCTCAGCGAGCTGTTTCATCAATCCTAAGGCAAAAGCTCATGCCCCCCCTCACCCCCTCTTCACGGGAACATCCTGCCTCTGCTGGCATAGGGTCAGGGCAGCAGTTGCAATGAGCGAAAGATGTCCCAAGTCCATAGTGGGCAGGGTGTGGCAATCCACGTGAGTTTGTGTGATTCGTGAAAACTTTGTTCATGGTGGTTTTTTGCTTCTAGCTCCATGCCCTACCAACGGCCTACTCCTTTATTAGAAAAGATCAAGATGGAACATAAACAGGCCATGGCAGACCTGCAGAGGTTGGAGAAGGAGAATTCGGAAGCTTTCAGAAAATTCCAAGAGCTGGATGAGGGGTCACTCTTCTATTGGTAAGTGCCTATCTTCCAGGGGAACACAGCATTGTGAAATGACCGACTCTACCCAATGTTTTCTCTGCACTGCAATGTCCACGCTTCTGGGTCTCGAGCCTTAGGACTCTTAGCAAGCATCCTTTGCAAGCATCTTTTGATCTTGTGCCGCTGACACTCAGTTTTGCTAATTGTGAGAGAGACTATTAGCTCCTCCCAGGAACAGACTCAGACCCTTAATAGGATGGAGCTCAATGGTTATTAACCTTCCCAATGCTCTGACCATTCCAAGACAATTTGTCGTGTTTAGGTGAGCTCCAACCACAAACTCAATTTTCTTGCAACTTCTTAATTGTAATTTTGTTACTGTTACGAATCATGAGGTAAGTATTTGGTGTGCAGCATATGTGAGTTGTCACCCTTTGGCAGTGTCATGCCATCACCAAAGGAGTCATGACCCATAGTTTGAGGATCACTTCTCTGGGTAGAGGACCAATATGCAACATGACAGTGGTGTCGGGCAGGGTCTCAGGAAGTGGCAAGTTGCCCCCATGGGTCCTCTACAACCCTTGGGTCTCCTATCCTCCCTGGGAGCGGATCTGTCCCTTACCTCCTGATGCTGTCCCATTACCATGGTCAGTGAACGGCACTGAAGGACACAATGTGGTTGGTAGACATCCTTGGATGTCTTCTCTTGTGGGTATATTCAGAAAGGGTGTGATTCCCTTTGGGACTGTCCGTTCTCTACTCTTGGCATCCGGATTGCAGCTGTCGTGGCTGCATTGGCCTCTTGTCTCTGTCTTCTTTACTACCAGTGGGGCAGATGGGTTATGGAGGCAGGGGTGGCAGGAGGAGGCTGGAAGGGCTCACTATACTGAGACTGTTCACAGCGATCTGCAGCAACAACTGCACAAGGAGAAGACACAGCTGCACAAAGTGGTGGACAAGCTGAGGCAAGAGACTAAGAAGGTGCTAGGGGAATGGATCCTGCTGCAGCACTATCTGGGGGAACTGAAAGTCATCTTTGAGGGGGAAGAAGAAGGCATCAGAGACTTCTGGACCCAGGTGCAGCAGGTAGGGACGAGGAGATGTCTGCGGATTAGGCCCTGCACCATTTCCTCCTGTTACCTTAGCCCGTCTACCCATCCGACCTAATGTGCTTTCCCTTATCCCTTTCCTGGCCCTCGCACACACATTCATCCAACTCATTCTCATGACGACATCCAACTGTTCATCAGTGTTTCTGGAGGAGAGTCTCTTGTAAGAATTAACTGGCAAACAAACCCTGCTGCTTTTCTTGAAGCTTCAGGTCAAGCAGGGAGAGGGCTCAACAACGCAAAATACACTTCCAAGTCATTGAGATGGCCGGGATGCTGTGTACTGACTTGAGGGAGACACTTCCCTATCCCGTGGCTCATTGCCTTTGCAGAGTCCATGTGACGTCACTTGGGAGCAGGGAAATCAGCTGGGAATTAGGAGATCCTACTACAAATGTCAAAGAGTCATTCTCATTGGCCCTGCGTTGGATTCCATGTGGCCTCTCTTCTTAAAATTCTCTGCATCCCAATGTTGTCAATTCACTCCGCTCAACTCTTGCTTCACACTGTCAGGAACCTCAGTGTGAGTTGGCCACCAGCGTTTCCTATGTGTTTCCTTGGCAAGGTCTCCCTACATGCAGCTTACAGTATGGTGCCGATGGGTTGTCCATGCATGGGGAAGGGGCTTGTGTCAGGCTGCTTGGTTTTATTGGGAGCTCTGAGGCTTTCAGAAAATAAAATCCACACAGTGCAGCATAGTCTGGACAATCAGAACATATTCTCCTATGCAATTTTAGTCCTGGGATATGGAGTGCAGAGGCATTGGATTCTTCTGAATTATCTGCTGTGCTTAATCCAAACTAAAGTGATCATCTAGCATGTTGCCTCCTCGTCTTCTTTTGTGCTCAGATTCCATCTGTGCGTTTCTATCTCTGGATCTCTCCCGGTCTCTGTTCTTTGGTGCTTTGTTTTGTGTTTGGAGCTATGGGCGTTGTATATCATACACCAAGCATGTGCATAATCGCTTGAAGAGATTTCAGGTTTGTCAGTCTCTGCTGTGAAATGGGCATCCTTCCTACCAAGAAGCTTTGATTTTGGTAAAACTGAAAGACCACCATGCTCCTGGTATCCTCCCTGCGTGCTTGTACAGTCAGCCGAATGTACTCATGCCTGTGCTCAAAACGCTCCTAAGAACTCATTCTTCTAATGAATAGGAGCAGAAGAGACTGGAGGGAAACCTGCAGTCCCAGCAGAAGGAGAGGGAGCTGGTCAACCAGAAGAAGAAGTTTGCAGAAAAGCTGCAGCATTACTTGACTGTCTCCCTGATGAGGTATGTACCAGAGTGGGAGTTGGGATTTGGATCCAGGTGGATCTCCTTCTTCTACCTCGGGTCGCTGCCTTTTGTGGTATCTGCATATTCACACCTCTCCCCGACAATATCAGAAGAAGAACAAGTCAGAGTCATGCTGATGCAGACAAGAAGAAGTTCCCTACAGGTAATAACATGCTCGACATTCAGGGAGTTGTAGAATGATGCCCACCTTGCTCCCTTCTGAGTTTTCTGGTATCTTCTCACAGGGCTTTTCCTTGAACTCACACAGCTCTGCCTGCTTTTGCCTCCTAAGCCTGGGCTTCAATAAAGCTGTGTCTTAAAATGCCAGAAGCAAATATGTTTCCACTGAGAATCATAAGCTGTATGGATGAGATTGCAATGCTTGGCTTCTCTTTGCTATTCTGTTGGCTGTTCTCTTTGTTTGGCCATTTCCCATGGGAAGTGTTGGACAGATACCTTATGTTCCGCCATTGCCTGGGGAACCCACACAGACCTGTCTGCTGAGGGATTGTTGTGAGCTCTCACAAGGCCTTGTATCGCAGACTCTTGTAGAGAAACAGGGTGTCGATACCCAGCTTTCATCCTTAGAAAAACAAGGCCGGTTTTCTTTACTAAATCAAAACCCCCCAGAAGACTCCATGTTCCCAGGCACACATCTGAGGCGATCCTGCTCCACCATGGTAGGCTCCATCCTGCATATTGCCCGGATGGGAGGTTCCTTCTCAGCAGGAGGCATCAAGATGTCCCGTGGCTTTGTCCGGTTGTCTAAGCAGCAATGTTGTATTATGTCTACGTATAAACTGGGGTGGCCCATGGCTATTCACCACGAATATTCTGTTTTCGCCCCCATGCTGTTATGCATGGATTCAGTTTGCTATTCCTTTTGTTACAATATCGTCACAGGACTGATGGAGAATGCTTCATTCTTTCTCATAGAGCATATACGTACATTACTCCAATCAAAGTTGACACTTGTTAAAGGTTGAAAACATTCAAATTTAAGGGATCAGTGACCATTGTTCCTTAGGGATTAAACAATGGCTTCCATCGAAAGATCAACGTTGAGCATCAGGCACGATGTGTCTTTTGGTGAGGTCAGAGTTTGAGAGCCGACACACAAGGACCCCACTGGGAATGTCCTCTAACTGCCTTCCTTCCTCCACCAGATCAGAAAAACTACAGCATGAACTGGAGCAAGCTTCAGGGCATGACGAGAGCCTCGGGCAGACAGAGATGCTGCAGCAGGGCCACTAAACATCTGAGACAGGCAGGTGACCTACCATTGTATGACATTTCCAGAAACTGTGACATTCTTCGGGTGGATTTTTTCTCTTGACTCTGGCCTCCTGGGTGTCGATGGGCCCTGATTCTGTCTTGTCATTGAACGAAAAAGGCTATTTTGGGATCTCATTGCCTTTCTTTCTTTCTCTCACAGCACCCTTTCAGTAAATTCAGAAGGCCGAAGGAAGACACCGAAAACCACAAGCCATAGCATTCTCCACTAAAGAACCAAAGCATCCATCCTTGGTGATTGCTTCATCTTCAAAGCCCTAAGACGCCTGGCTATACTTGTCATGAAAAGCTTTTAACAATCTGTGGCTGCCTTCCTATTGTGTGTCCATAGCTGGCCATGGTGTGAAGTCCGTGGAACTAAATCTGACTGGAAAAAAAAAATAGCACTTAGCTTAACTTGCTTGTTTAGTTCATTGATTTCAAGTTTGCTTGCTTTGACATTTTGATGTTCTCTGTTTTGCAAAAAAGTTTTTGATTGTTTTGTTCTTGGTTTATGCTTGATATGTTGCTAAGGCTAAATGATTTCTGTATCAAATGCCCTGTTTAAGCCCATGTTGAGTCAAATGACTTTGTTTATGTAAATAAAACAAATATACAAACTCTTCCTGCTTAAACTAGACTTTTGATCAAGTGCGGTGTCACACTCCTGTAATTGCAAAATTAAACAGATAGAAATGGATCACTGCATCTTCCTGGTGACTTTAGATACATTATTATTTCCCCCAACAGACAGAGCTAGAAACGCGGTTGGTGTCTTCGGTGGGCATGGCATGGTCTACTCCCTGGATAGACACTGCTTGATGGAAAAAGATCCATATTCCACACGTGACATCACATATTTGCTACTCCAAAAAAAATGTACTCTCCATACACATATATTCATGACATGATCATTTGCAATGGATTCTTGAGAAATACACCTGTGTCTTTCTAATTCATCTCAGGAAAACAGAACAACAATTATGCGTGTGTATAAAAAAAATAAATAAATAGGGAAACCCACATATATCTCCTCATGAATTCCTTCAAAGATAGCAACAGTGATAACTGCAAGGTAGAGAACAAAACCCACTATACCATATTGGGACACACGGTATTTTAAGGATCCGTTGACTGGACTTCTTATTTCACACAAATCCTTTTTTCAGATTCGTTTACTTATATTTATATGTACTGGTAGTTAGCCTGCCCTCCGTGTACCAAAGTATACAGTTTCCAAAACAACACTGCAGGGCAATGGATAAAGGAAAAGAAACGCCCATGACAAAGGCAAGGGAGTTTGTCTTGGGATGGCACACATTCAAGCAGAGTGCCTCTGGTTTCAGGGTCATTCCTCAAAATCCCTTAGGATCAGGTTAAAGCAGTTATGTCACCTCTCACCTAGATGACAGTGCAGGTTAGGCCCAGCACAGAAATGGAGAATTGAGAAGATACTCCTGTCAAAGTAGCTTTTGGAAATGACGGCTGTTGATGCACTAGCTACTCAGTGTTCATAGGAAGTAACTGCAATGCTACCTTCTTCTGATGAGTGGGCATGTCAGTGCAAAA
Source organism: Phodopus roborovskii (assembly GCF_943737965.1). Taxonomy (NCBI): domain Eukaryota; kingdom Metazoa; phylum Chordata; class Mammalia; order Rodentia; family Cricetidae; genus Phodopus; species Phodopus roborovskii. The sequence goes on along the minus strand of NW_026126834.1, from coordinate 135,641 downwards.
CTAGGAAGTGAGTCGGATGGCTGATGATACTCTACTCTTTTACTATAACAACTCTCAGAAGGTTTGGAAGAAGGCTTCGTTCCAGAGGAGTGCTTTCTTCTTGTGAAGTACCCCTGGAATCCATGTGACTTCTGAGGGTATGAGTTGAGTCTGAGAGTTAATGTGTGAGGGAAGTATTCCAGTGGGTTCCAGTTTGGTTCCATCAAACAATAGCTGTGGAAATCTCTACTTTCTGGGGAGGAGTGTGCACATTTCAATAGCTGTCTGTGCCACCGGTCACCTTCTCTTTCTGAAAAGTTAGCCATACCCGTAGCCACACTGGAATCTAACTGAGACTTCATCATTCTGCACTTCTCATTACAACCGTGTGACATGGGATTCCTTGACCACCTTTCTTTCCATTTGCTGTACAAGCCTGGGTCTAGCCATGCCTCTCTTCAATTTGGCCCCTCACCATGGCCCTTTTGTGTCTTGAAAGATGTCCCAAATAGGTAATCATGGCTTCTTCTCCTCTCACCTTGTAGAATGTAAAATGCATTTTAGTAAAATTATTAATATTCCATAAGCTGCATTGTTCTTTACTACATTTGCTGGTATATTTGTGACCATTCCCAATTTTTGCTTATATGTGGAGTGCTAGAATGAACATGCATAAGGAGCTCTTTGACAAAGTCAAGTTTCAGATAGGATGCAATGGCATTTGTTGGAGTAGCCAGAGACTCCAGCAGACTGGGTAGAGAGAGGAGGCATCGTGCATGGACGTAGCGAATTCTGAGCATAGAACTCTCTACATAGCAGAGATCAGAGAAGAATGATGTCAGATGAAAACAACCAAATGATCTAACGTGTACTGATTGGGCTCCAGAATGACAGGGAGGGAGAGCAATGAAAGAGATGTCTTGATGGGGACCGTAAGGGTTAGGGGGGAAACCTGATGGGAAGGAAGCTCCCAAGAAACCACAGGAAGAGGATAGGCAAGCCTCCTCTACCAAAGGTGCAGTGTGTCTCTCTATTGACCATCTGTGGGATTCAGATGAGTGCCTACCCTCATTGTCATCAGAGACCCTTCAACCAGTAGCTTATTGAAGCAGATGAAGAGATGCACAGGCAAGCAGTGGGAAGTGTGCCAGATGTCTTCTTGAACAGGAGCAGGAGGGATTGATTGTACGATCCAGTCGGGAGTGGGTGGTCATGCTCTTGAAAGGATGAATCCACAAAGACAGCTGAACTAAACTCCGGAGACCTACCGACGACTTTGGACCTACATCTAGTGAGTGAACTTGCATAGGGCCAGCCTAGGCCCCCCTGTCTTGTAGCTTATTCAGTTTGTGGGGCTACGTCCCTGTAGTGGGATAGACCAGGAACAACATAGAGGACTGGCCCTCTCCCTGGCAATTCAGTTGGCTGTGTGCCACCTACTCCATAGAACAAAACAGTCCAATCCCCATGTGGAATATACTCACTGACTTCCAATAAATCAGGAAAATCTGGTTTTCCTGGAAGAAGGGGGTGCCACAAGGCGTGCTTTGTGTCCCAGGAAAGAATCATGCACAGGAATAACTTACTTCTGCTGAGTCATGAGGAAAGCTGGTTAGCAGGGAGTCCATTTTCATCCCACTTGACATCAGCAGCCCCTCTCCTCAACCTTCCCTTGTATCCTGGACACAATAGAATGCTGTGATGTCACCTGTGTTGTGGCAACTCCAACTGCCTTTGGCTTGGCGAGTACTTCAGTGCCTTTAAGGTTCAGAGATGAACATGTTGGCAAGACTGCGGAATCTCCTTAGGAGAGAAAACGGACAGGGGAGAGAGACCAGAGAGAGAGTGAAGAAAGCTGACATTCAGCCTCACTTTCAAGGCTCAAAACATAAATGCTTCAGAAGAAAAAACAGTAAGTTCTGGGCAGGAGATGAGGAGCTCTGTGGAGAAGGTTGCCTTTAGCTGGGATTGGGGTAATGGGGGCACAGGAATTGGGGTCTCTGGGAACAAATTGGACTCCACCTCCTGACACGTCTCTGGGAAGTCGAGGATTCCAGGCTAGTAATCTGTCTCTCCCAAATGTCAGGAACTGGCAGGGCAAAAGCTCCAAGTCCGGCTGGGAGCGCTTGGTTTTCAGTCTTACAGGACAGTGTGGCTTGAGGGAGGAGTAGCATCCAAATGAGACCAGAATGAGGGAGGGACTAGTGGAGTGTGCTCAGCATAAGGCAGGGCATCCCTGTACTTGAACGGGCGTGGATAACTTGAAGTACTGTGAACCTTCTCTGTGTGCCCTGAGTTGCCAGTGATGTCCCATTGGGAGTCTGGTGCCCATGGTCTGCACCCGTATGGCTGCCCCACCTGTAGACGTGTGCTTTGAGTAACAGGTCAAGATGTTTTGGCTTCTCTAACAAACACCTGAGTGCCTGTGGACTGCGGTCATTTCCTCCAAGCTTCTCAACCCAGAGACTTGTGAATGCTACGGGTCATCTGAAAGGAGACTATGCAGCTGTGAATAAGCTCGAGGAATAGTCTTTCTTTCTTTCTTGGCTTCTAGTATGTGCTTTGGGGCAGGGGAGAGCAGCTGGCAGAGTCATGCAACTACCTTCAGAGATCAGAGAACTGATATCCCCTGCAGAGGCCACTCAGGTCTGGGTCAAATTCCATTGGTTTGTCACTGAGTCACAGGCACGGGAGCTTTCTTCAACACTTTGAGGGCTCAGAGGGATCTGCAAATCCTCCATGGTTTGAGGAATACGCTTGAGGACGTTCTTTCTTTCTTGCCTTGAAGCATGCGCTGAGGGGACAGAGGAGAGAGCAGCTGGCTGAGACATGCACCTACATTCACAGATGGGAGATCTAAGATTCCCTGCAGGGCAGCAGATGCCTGGGGTCAAAAACATTGGTGTGTCATCGAGTGACAGGCACACGACCTTTCACAAACATATTTTAGGGCTCAGGGTGATCGATGTATCCTCTATGGCTTGTCATAATGCAAGTTGATTTGCGTTCTTCTAACCACAGGGGTTGCTGGAGAGCCTTCACCACCCACAGCCCTCCTCACCAAAAAGGAGCTGAAACGGCAGGTGGACAGTCTGAGCAGCCAGCTAGATCAAGTGTCCATGGAAACAAAGGAGCTGCGAGAGTGCCTCACCTCCATCACGGAAGGATCTCCTGACACTAAGTATTCATTGTTTCCAATGCCTTGGTGACCATCTCGGTTCCACAATTTCACCCTTAGTTTATTTCACCTAGGACCCGAGTTTCTGACAATCTACACTTGCACAGAGTACCTTTGCTAGACACCATCGATCCACATGCTTCCAAGAAGGAGAACCTGAAACCCGGCAGGAGTGGGATTGGGCGGCACTATTTTTCTGTTTCCTCCGAAGGAAGAAAACCAGCGACTCTGGCCCCAGTCAAATAACTCAGAGATTGGGACAGAGCTGTGAGTTCCCAGGCTGCATATGGAGAGATGATGCCAAAGTGGCAGCTTCTGTGAGATATCAGCTGCTGTGAGTCTGTGGTGGTTCTCTATTTGTCTGGCAAGACATTGCGTGCTGGCTTCTTCAAGAGGCAAGCAAGATGCCTGCTGACGCACTTCAATGTACAGATAAAAGGGAACTGATCAACCACGGCACATTTTGCGCCTCTCTCTCTCTCGCTCTCTCTCTCTCTCACTCTCTCTCTCTCTCTCTCTGTCTCTCTCTCGCTATGTATCTATCTCTCTGCGTGTCTTGGTCTCTCTGTCTCTCCGTCTCACACACACATGCAGAAACACACAGACATGTGTGTATATATGTGTTTGTGCATTTGTGCTTGAGTTCCCCTCTAGACCCTGCAAGCAGGGTTTCTGTGGTTGGGCATGAGGAAGTTTCTGTCTCACCGTTCCCAAGTGATACCTGTGATGAGCGTTGGGATCGCCAGTGGATCCCCCATTCTTCCGATGTGCTCACCTTAGTTCCATGAAGATATCCCCTTGAGGAGTTTATATATCTTCCGTGAGTTCCATTCTCCAAAATGTTGAGTTCCGTGCACAAAAGTGCTCATGGTGTCATTTTGGCCTCCATTCAGAAAGACGGGCAGTGGGACTGAGAATTTCTGATTCGAAGACAGGAAGGAGACACATCATCCCAGTTTTTGGTGGGCACAACCCACATAAAGCAGACGACAGGAAATTTCTCAGCGAGCTGTTTCATCAATCCTAAGGCAAAAGCTCATGCCCCCCTCACCCCTCTTCACGGGAACATCCTGCCTCTGCTGGCATAGGGTCAGGGCAGCAGTTGCAATGAGCGAAAGATGTCCCAAGTCCATAGTGGGCAGGGTGTGGCAATCCACGTGAGTTTGTGTGATTCGTGAAAACTTTGTTCATGGTGGTTTTTTGCTTCTAGCTCCATGCCCTACCAACGGCCTACTCCTTTATTAGAAAAGATCAAGATGGAACATAAACAGGCCATGGCAGACCTGCAGAGGTTGGAGAAGGAGAATTCGGAGGCTTTCAGAAAATTCCAAGAGCTGGATGAGGGGTCACTCTTCTATTGGTAAGTGCCTATCTTCCAGGGGAACACAGCATTGTGAAATGACCGACTCTACCCAATGTTTTCTCTGCACTGCAATGTCCACGCTTCTGGGTCTCGAGCCTTAGGACTCTTAGCAAGCATCCTTTGCAAGCATCTTTTGATCTTGTGCCGCTGACACTCAGTTTTGCTAATTGTGAGAGAGACTCTTAGCTCCTCCCAGGAACAGACTCAGACCCTTAATAGGATGGAGCTCAATGGTTATTAACCTTCCCAATGCTCTGACCATTCCAAGACAATTTGTCGTGGTTAGGTGAGCTCCAACCACAAACTCAATTTTCTTGCAACTTCTTAATTGTAATTTTGTTACTGTTACGAATCATGAGGTAAGTATTTGGTGTGCAGCATATGTGAGTTGTCACCCTTTGGCAGTGTCATGCCATCACCAAAGGAGTCATGACCCATAGTTTGAGGATCACTTCTCTGGGTAGAGGACCAATATGCAACATGACAGTGGTGTCGGGCAGGGTCTCAGGAAGTGGCAAGTTGCCCCCATGGGTCCTCTACAACCCTTGGGTCTCCTATCCTCCCTGGGAGCTGATCTGTCCCTTACCTCCTGATGCTGTCCCATTACCATGGTCAGTGAACGGCACTGAAGGACACAATGTGGTTGGTAGACATCCTTGGATGTCTTCTCTTGTGGGTATATTCAGAAAGGGTGTGATTCCCTTTGGGACTGTCCGTTCTCTACTCTTGGCATCCGGATTGCAGCTGTCGTGGCTGCATTGGCCTCTTGTCTCTGTCTTCTTTACGACCAGTGGGGCAGATGGGTTATGGAGGCAGGGGTGGCAGGAGGAGGCTGGAAGGGCTCACTATACTGAGACTGTTCACAGCGATCTGCAGCAACAACTCCACAAGGAGAAGACACAGCTGCACAAAGTGGTGGACAAGCTGAGGCAAGAGACTAAGAAGGTGCTAGGGGAATGGATCCTGCTGCAGCACTATCTGGGGGAACTGAAAGTCATCTTTGAGGAGGAAGAAGAAGGCATCAGAGGCTTCTGGACCCAGGTGCAGCAGGTAGGGACGAGCAGATGTCTGCGGATTAGGCCCTGCACCATTTCCTCCTGTTACCTTAGCCCGTCTACCCATCCGACCTAATGTGCTTTCCCTTATCCCTTTCCTGGCCCTCGCACACACATTCATCCAACTCATTCTCATGACGACATCCAACTGTTCATCAGTGTTTCTGGAGGAGAGTCTCTTGTAAGAATTAACTGGCAAACAAACCCTGCTGCTTTTCTTGAAGCTTCAGGTCAAGCAGGGAGAGGGCTCAACAACGCAAAATACACTTCCAAGTCATTGAGATGGCCGGGATGCTGTGTACTGACTTGAGGGGAGACACTTCCCTATCCCGTGGCTCATTGCCTTTGCAGAGTCCATGTGACGTCACTTGGGAGCAGGGAAATCAGCTGGGAATTAGGAGATCCTACTACAAATGTCAAAGAGTCATTCTCATTGGCCCTGCGTTGGATTCCATGTGGCCTCTCTTCTTAAAATTCTCTGCATCCCAATGTTGTCAATTCACTCCGCTCAACTCTTGCTTCACACTGTCAGGAACCTCAGTGTGAGGTGGCCACCAGCGTTTCCTATGTGTTTCCTTGGCAAGGTCTCCCTACATGCAGCTTACAGTATGGTGCCGATGGGTTGTCCATGCATGGGGAAGGGGCTTGTGTCAGGCTGCTTGGTTTTATTGGGAGCTCTGAGGCTTTCAGAAAATAAAATCCACACAGTGCAGCATAGTCTGGACAATCAGAACATATTCTCCTATGCAATTTTAGTCCTGGGATATGGAGTGCAGAGGCATTGGATTCTTCTGAATTATCTGCTGTGCTTAATCCAAACTAAAGTGATCATCTAGCATGTTGCCTCCTCATCTTCTTTTGTGCTCAGATTCCATCTGTGCGTTTCTATCTCTGGATCTCTCCCGGTCTCTGTTCTTTGGTGCTTTGTTTTGTGTTTGGAGCTATGGGCGTTGTATATCATACACCAAGCATGTGCATAATCGCTTGAAGAGATTTCAGGTTTGTCAGTCTCTGCTGTGAAATGGGCATCCTTCCTACCAAGAAGCTTTGATTTTGGTAAAACTGAAAGACCACCATGCTCCTGGTATCCTCCCTGCGTGCTTGTACAGTCAGCGAATGTACTCATGCCTGTGCTCAAAACGCTCCTAAGAACTCATTCTTCTAATGAATAGGAGCAGCAGAGACTGGAGGGAAACCTGCAGTCCCAGCAGAAGGAGAGGGAGCTGGTCAACCAGAAGAAGAAGTTTGCAGAAAAGCTGCAGCATTACTTGACTGTCTCCCTGATGAGGTATGTACCAGAGTGGGAGTTGGGATTTGGATCCAGGTGGATCTCCTTCTTTTACCTCGGGTCGCTGCCTTTTGTGGTATCTGCATATTCACACCTCTCCCCGACAATATCAGAAGAAGAACAAGTCAGAGTCATGCTGATGCAGACAAGAAGAAGTTCCCTACAGGTAATAACATGCTCGACATTCAGGGAGTTGTAGAATGATGCCCACCTTGCTCCCTTCTGAGTTTTCTGGTATCTTCTCACAGGGCTTTTCCTTGAACTCACACAGCTCTGCCTGCTTTTGCCTCCTAAGCCTGGGCTTCAATAAAGCTGTGTCTTAAAATGCCAGAAGCAAATATGTTTCCACTGAGAATCATAAGCTGTATGGATGAGATTGCAATGCTTGGCTTCTCTTTGCTATTCTGTTGGCTGTTCTCTTTGTTTGGCCATTTCCCATGGGAAGTGTTGGACAGATACCTTATGTTCCGCCATTGCCTGGGGAACCCACACAGATGTGTCTGCTGAGGGATTGTTGTGAGCTCTCACAAGGCCTTGTATCGCAGACTCTTGTAGAGAAACAGGGTGTCGATACCCAGCTTTCATCCTTAGAAAAACAAGGCCGGTTTTCTTTACTAAATCAAAACCCCCCAGAAGACTCCATGTTCCCAGGCACACATCTGAGGCGATCCTGCTCCACCATGGTAGGCTCCATCCTGCATATTGCCCGGATGGGAGGTTCCTTCTCAGCAGGAGGCATCAAGATGTCCCGTGGCTTTGTCCGGTTGTCTAAGCAGCAATGTTGTATTATGTCTACGTATAAACTGGGGTGGCCCATGGCTATTCACCACGAATATTCTGTTTTCGCCCCCATGCTGTTATGCATGGATTCAGTTTACTATTCCTTTTGTTACAATATCGTCACAGGACTGATGGAGAATGCTTCATTCTTTCTCATAGAGCATATACGTACATTACTCCAATCAAAGTTGACACTTGTTAAAGGTTGAAAACATTCAAATTTAAGGGATCAGTGACCATTGTTCCTTAGGGATTAAACAATGGCTTCCATCGAAAGATCGACGTTGAGCATCAGGCACGATGTGTCTTTTGGTGAGGTCAGAGTTTGAGAGCCGACACACAAGGACCCCACTGGGAATGTCCTCTAACTGCCTTCCTTCCTCCACCAGATCAGAAAAACTACAGCATGAACTGGAGCAAGCTTCAGGGCATGACGAGAGCCTCGGGCAGACAGAGATGCTGCAGCAGGGCCACTAAACATCTGAGACAGGCAGGTGACCTACCATTGTATGACATTTCCAGAAACCGTGACATTCTTCGGGTGGATTTTCTCTCTTGACTCTGGCCTCCTGGGTGTCGATGGGCCCTGATTCTGTCTTGTCATTGAACGAAAAAGGCTATTTTGGGATCTCATTGCCTTTCTTTCTTTCTCTCACAGCACCCTTTCAGTAAATTCAGAAGGCCGAAGGAAGACACCGAAAACCACAAGCCATAGCATTCTCCACTAAAGAACCAAAGCATCCATCCTTGGTGATTGCTTCATCTTCAAAGCCCTAAGACGCCTGGCTATACTTGTCATGAAAAGCTTTTAACAATCTGTGGCTGCCTTCCTATTGTGTGTCCATAGCTGGCCATGGTGTGAAGTCCGTGGAACTAAATCTGACTGGAAAAAAAAAATAGCACTTAGCTTAACTTGCTTGTTTAGTTCATTGATTTCAAGTTTGCTTGCTTTGACATTTTGATATTCTCTGTTTTGCAAAAAAGTTTTTGATTGTTTTGTTCTTGGTTTATGCTTGATATGTTGCTAAGGCTAAATGATTTCTGTATCAAATGCCCTGTTTAAGCCCATGTTGAGTCAAATGACTTTGTTTATGTAAATAAAACAAATATACAAACTCTTCCTGCTTAAACTAGACTTTTGATCAAGTGCGGTGTCACACTCCTATAATTGCAAAATTAAACAGATAGAAATGGATCACTGCATCTTCCTGGTGACTTTAGATACATTATTATTTCCCCAACAGACAGAGCTAGAAACGCGGTTGGTGTCTTCGGTGGGCATGGCATGGTCTACTCCCTGGATAGACACTGCTTGATGGAAAAAGATCCATATTCCACACGTGACATCACATATTTGCTACTCCAAAAAAAATGTACTCTCCATACACATATATTCATGACATGATCATTTGCAATGGATTCTTGAGAAATACACATGTGTCTTTCTAATTCATCTCAGGAAAACAGAACAACCATTATGCGTGTGTATAAAAAATAAATAAATAGGGAAACCCACATATATCTCCTCCTGAATTCCTTCAAAGATAGCAACAGTGATAACTGCAAGGTAGAGAACAAAACCCACTATACCATATTGGGACACACGGTATTTTAAGGATCCGTTGACTGGACTTCTTATTTCACACAAATCCTTTTTTCAGATTCGTTTACTTATATTTATATGTACTGGTAGTTAGCCTGCCCTCTGTGTACCAAAGTATACAGTTTCCAAAACAACACTGCAGGGCAATGGATAAAGGAAAAGAAACGCCCATGACAAAGGCAAGGGAGTTTGTCTTGGGATGGCACACATTCAAGCAGAGTGCCTCTGGTTTCAGGGTCATTCCTCAAAATCCCTTAGGATCAGGTTAAAGCAGTTATGTCACCTCTCACCTAGATGACAGTGCAGGTTAGGCCCAGCACAGAAATGGAGAATTGAGAAGATACTCCTGTCGAAGTAGCTTTTGGAAATGATGGCTGTTGATGCACTAGCTACTCAGTGTTCATAGGAAGTAACTGCAATGCTACCTTCTTCTGATGAGTGGGCATGTCAGTGCAAAACTAGGAAGTGAGTCGGATGGCTGATGATACTCTACTCTTTTACTATAACAACTCTCAGAAGGTTTGGAAGAAGGCTTCGTTCCAGAGGAGTGCTTTCTTCTTGTGAAGTACCCCTGGAATCCATGTGACTTCTGAGGGTATGAGTTGAGTCTGAGAGTTAATGTGTGAGGGAAGTATTCCAGTGGGTTCCAGTTTGGTTCCATCAAACAATAGCTGTGGAAATCTCTACTTTCTGGGGAGGAGTGTGCACATTTCAATAGCTGTCTGTGCCACCGGTCACCTTCTCTTTCTGAAAAGTTAGCCATACCCGTAGCCACACTGGAATCTAACTGAGACTTCATCATTCTGCACTTCTCTTTACAACCATGTGACATGGGATTCCTTGACCACCTTTCTTTCCATTTGCTGTACAAGCCTGGGTCTAGCCATGCCTCTCTTCAATTTGGCCCCTCACCATGGCCCTTTTGTGTCTTGAAAGATGTCCCAAATAGGTAATCATGGCTTCTTCTCCTCTCACCTTGTAGAATGTAAAATGCATTTTAGTAAAATTATTAATATTCCATAAGCTGCATTGTTCTTTACTACATTTGCTGGTATATTTGTGACCATTCCCAATTTTTGCTTATATGTGGAGTGCTAGAATGAACATGCATAAGGAGCTCTTTGACAAAGTCAAGTTTCAGATAGGATGCAATGGCATTTGTTGGAGTAGCCAGAGACTCCAGCAGACTGGGTAGAGAGAGGAGGCATCGTGCATGGACGTAGCGAATTCTGAGCATAGAACTCTCTACATAGCAGAGATCAGAGAAGAATGATGTCAGATGAAAACAAACAAATGATCTAACGTGTACTGATTGGGCTCCAGAATGACAGGGAGGGAGAGTAATGAAAGAGATGTCTTGATGGGGACCGTAAGGGTTAGGGGGGAAACCTGATGGGAAGGAAGCTCCCAAGAAACCACAGGAAGAGGATAGGCAAGCCTCCTCTACCAAAGGTGCAGTGTGTCTCTCTATTGACCATCTGTGGGATTCAGATGAGTGCCTACCCTCATTGTCATCAGAGACCCTTCAACCAGTAGCTTATTGAAGCAGATGAAGAGATGCACAGGCAAGCAGTGGGAAGTGTGCCAGATGTCTTCTTGAACAGGAGCAGGAGGGATTGATTGTACGATCCAGTCGGGAGTGGGTGGTCATGCTCTTGAAAGGATGAATCCACAAAGACAGCTGAACTAAACTCCGGAGACCTACCGACGACTTTGGACCTACATCTAGTGAGTGAACTTGCATAGGGCCAGCCTAGGCCCCCTGTCTTGTAGCTTATTCAGTTTGTGGGGCTACGTCCCTGTAGTGGGATAGACCAGGAACAACATAGAGGACTGGCCCTCTCCCTGGCAATTCAGTTGGCTGTGTGCCACCTACTCCATAGAACAAAACAGTCCAATCCCCATGTGGAATATACTCACTGACTTCCAATAAATCAGGAAAATCTGGTTTTCCTGGAAGAAGGGGGTGCCACAAGGCGTGCTTTGTGTCCCAGGAAAGAATCATGCACAGGAATAACTTACTTCTGCTGAGTCATGAGGAAAGCTGGTTAGCAGGGAGTCCATTTTCATCCCACTTGACATCAGCAGCCCCTCTCCTCAACCTTCCCTTGTATCCTGGACACAATAGAATGCTGTGATGTCACCTGTGTTGTGGCAACTCCAACTGCCTTTGGCTTGGCGAGTACTTCAGTGCCTTTAAGGTTCAGAGATGAACATGTTGGCAAGACTGCGGAATCTCCTTAGGAGAGAAAACGGACAGGGGAGAGAGACCAGAGAGAGAGTGAAGAAAGCTGACATTCAGCCTCACTTTCAAGGCTCAAAACATAAATGCTTCAGAAGAAAAAACAGTAAGTTCTGGGCAGGAGATGAGGAGCTCTGTGGAGAAGGTTGCCTTTAGCTGGGATTGGGGTAATGGGGGCACAGGAATTGGGGTCTCTGGGAACAAATTGGACTCCACCTCCTGACACGTCTCTGGGAATTCGAGGATTCCAGGCTGGTAATCTGTCTCTCCCAAATGTCAGGAACTGGCAGGGCAAAAGCTCCAAGTCCGGCTGGGAGCGCTTGGTTTTCAGTCTTACAGGACAGTGTGGCTTGAGGGAGGAGTAGCATCCAAATGAGACCAGAATGAGGGAGGGACTAGTGGCGTGTGCTCAGCATAAGGCAGGGCATCCCTGTACTTGAACGGGCGTGGATAACTTGAAGTACTGTGAACCTTCTCTGTGTGCCCTGAGTTGCCAGTGATGTCCCATTGGGAGTCTGGTGCCCATGGTCTGCACCCGTATGGCTGCCCCACCTGTAGACGTGTGCTTTGAGTAACAGGTCAAGATGTTTTGGCTTCTCTAACAAACACCTGAGTGCCTGTGGACTGCGGTCATTTCCTCCAAGCTTCTCAACCCAGAGACTTGTGAATGCTACGGGTCATCTGAAAGGAGACTATGCAGCTGTGAATAAGCTCGAGGAATAGTCTTTCTTTCTTTCTTGGCTTCTAGTATGTGCTTTGGGGCAGGGGAGAGCAGCTGGCAGAGTCATGCAACTACCTTCAGAGATCAGAGAACTGACATCCCCTGCAGAGGCCACTCAGGTCTGGGTCAAATTCCATTGGTTTGTCACTGAGTCACAGGCACGGGAGCTTTCTTCAACACTTTGAGGGCTCAGAGGGATCTGCAAATCCTCCATGGTTTGAGGAATACGCTTGAGGACGTTCTTTCTTTCTTGCCTTGAAGCATGCGCTGAGGGGACAGAGGAGAGAGCAGCTGGCTGAGACATGCACCTACATTCACAGATGGGAGATCTAAGATTCCCTGCAGGGCAGCAGATGCCTGGGGTCAGCAACTTTGGTGTGTCATCGAGTGACAGGCACACGACCTTTCACAAACATATTTTAGGGCTCAGGGTGATCAATGTATCCTCTATGACTTGTCACAATGCAAGTTGATTTGCGTTCTTCTAACCACAGGGGTTGCTGGAGAGCCTTCACCATCCACAGCCCTCCTCACCAAAAAGGAGCTGAAACGGCAGGTGGACAGTCTGAGCAGCCAGCTAGATCAAGTGTCCATGGAAACAAAGGAGCTGCGAGAGTGCCTCACCTCCATCACGGAAGGATCTCCTGACACTAAGTATTCATTGTTTCCAATGCCTTGGTGACCATCTCGGTTCCACAATTTCACCCTTAGTTTATTTCACCTAGGACCCGAGTTTCTGACAATCTACACTTGCACAGAGTACCTTTGCTAGACACCATCGATCCACATGCTTCCAAGAAGGAGAACCTGAAACCCGGCAGGAGTGGGATTGGGAGGCACTATTTTTCTGTTTCCTCCGAAGGAAGAAAACCAGCGACTCTGGCCCCAGTCAAATAACTCAGAGATTGGGACAGAGCTGTGAGTTCCCAGGCTGCATATGGAGAGATGATGCCAAAGTGGCAGCTTCTGTGAGATATCAGCTGCTGTGAGTCTGTGGTGGTTCTCTATTTGTCTGGCAAGACATTACGTGCTGGCTTCTTCAAGAGGCAAGCAAGATGCCTGCTGACGCACTTCAATGTACAGATAAAAGGGAACTGATCAACCACTGCACATTTTGCGCCTCTCTCTCGCTCTCTCTCTCTCACTCTATCTATCTATCTATCTATCTATCTCTCTGCGTCTCTTGGTCTCTCTGTCTCTCCGTCTCACACACACATGCAGAAACACACAGACATGTTGTGTGTATATATGTGTTTGTGCATTTGTGCTTGAGTTCCCCTCTAGACCCTGCAAGCAGGGTTTCTGTGGTTGGGCATGAGGAAGTTTCTGTCTCACCGTTCCCAAGTGATACCTGTGATGAGCGTTGGGATCGCCAGTGGATCCCCCATTCTTCCGATGTGCTCACCTTAGTTCCATGAAGATATCCCCTTGAGGAGTTTATATATCTTCCGTGAGTTCCATTCTCCAAAATGTTGAGTTCCGTGCACAAAAGTGCTCATGGTGTCATTTTGGCCTCCATTCAGAAAGACGGGCAGTGGGACTGAGAATTTCTGATTCAAAGACAGGAAGGAGACACATCATCCCAGTTTTTGGTGGGCACAAACCACATAAAGCAGACGACAGGAAATTTCTCAGCGAGCTGTTTCATCAATCCAAAGTCGAAAGTTCATGCCCCCTCACCCCTCTTCACGGGAACATCCTGCCTCTGCTGGCATAGGGTCAGGGCAGCAGTTGCAATGAGCGAAAGATGTCCCAAGTCCATAGTGGGCAGGGTGTGGCAATCCACGTGAGTTTGTGTGATTCGTGAAAACTTTGTTCATGGTGGTTTTTTGCTTCTAGCTCCATGCCCTACCAACGGCCTACTCCTTTATTAGAAAAGATCAAGATGGAACATAAACAGGCCATGGCAGACCTGCAGAGGTTGGAGAAGGAGAATTCGGAAGCTTTCAGAAAATTCCAAGAGCTGGATGAGGGGTCACTCTTCTATTGGTAAGTGCCTATCTTCCAGGGGAACACAGCATTGTGAAATGACCGACTCTACCCAATGTTTTCTCTGCACTGCAATTTCCACGCTTCTGGGTCTCTAGCCTTAGGACTCTTAGCAAGCATCCTTTGCAAGCATCTTTTGATCTTGTGCCGCTGACACTCAGTTTTGCTAATTGTGAGAGAGACTCTTAGCTCCTCCCAGGAACAGACTCAGACCCTTAATAGGATGGAGCTCAATGGTTATTAACCTTCCCAATGCTCTGACCATTCCAAGACAATTTGTCGTGTTTAGGTGAGCTCCAACCACAAACTCAATTTTCTTGCAACTTCTTAATTGTAATTTTGTTACTGTTACGAATCATGAGGTAAGTATTTGGTGTGCAGCATATGTGAGTTGTCACCCTTTGGCAGTGTCATGCCATCACCAAAGGAGTCATGACCCATAGTTTGAGGATCACTTCTCTGGGTAGAGGACCAATATGCAACATGACAGTGGTGTCGGGCAGGGTCTCAGGAAGTGGCAAGTTGCCCCCATGGGTCCTCTACACCCCTTGGGTCTCCTATCCTCCCTGGGAGCGGATCTGTCCCTTACCTCCTGATGCTGTCCCATTACCATGGTCAGTGAACGGCACTGAAGGACACAATGTGGTTGGTAGACATCCTTGGATGTCTTCTCTTGTGGGTATATTCAGAAAGGGTGTGATTCCCTTTGGGACTGTCCGTTCTCTACTCTTGGCATCCGGATTGCAGCTGTCGTGGCTGCATTGGCCTCTTGTCTCTGTCTTCTTTACGACCAGTGGGGCAGATGGGTTATGGAGGCAGGGGTGGCAGGAGGAGGCTGGAAGGGCTCACTATACTGAGACTGTTCACAGCGATCTGCAGCAACAACTCCACAAGGAGAAGACACAGCTGCACAAAGTGGTGGACAAGCTGAGGCAAGAGACTAAGAAGGTGCTAGGGGAATGGATCCTGCTGCAGCACTATCTGGGGGAACTGAAAGTCATCTTTGAGGAGGAAGAAGAAGGCATCAGAGACTTCTGGACACAGGTGCATCAGGTAGCAGATGTCTGCGGATTAGGCCCTGCACCATTTCCTCCTGTTACCTTAGCCCGTCTACCCATCCGACCTAATGTACTTTCCCTTATCCCTTTCCGGGCCCTCGCACACACATTCATCCAACTCATTCTCATGACGACATCCAACTGTTCATCAGTGTTTCTGGAGGAGAGTCTCTTGTAAGAATTAACTGGCAAACAAACCCTGCTGCTTTTCTTGAAGCTTCAGGTCAAGCAGGGAGAGGGCTCAACAACGCAAAATACACTTCCAAGTCATTGAGATGGCCGGGATGCTGTGTACTGACTTGAGGGAGACACTTCCCTATCCCGTGGCTCATTGCCTTTGCAGAGTCCATGTGACGTCACTTGGGAGCAGGGAAATCAGCTGGGAATTAGGAGATCCTACTACAAATGTCAAAGAGTCATTCTCATTGGCCCTGCGTTGGATTCCATGTGGCCTCTCTTCTTAAAATTCTCTGCATCCCAATGTTGTCAATTCACTCCGCTCAACTCTTGCTTCACACTGTCAGGAACCTCAGTGTGAGGTGGCCACCAGCGTTTCCTATGTGTTTCCTTGGCAAGGTCTCCCTACATGCAGCTTACAGTATGGTGCCGATGGGTTGTCCATGCATGGGGAAGGGGCTTGTGTCAGGCTGCTTGGTTTTATTGGGAGCTCTGAGGCTTTCAGAAAATAAAATCCACACAGTGCAGCATAGTCTGGACAATCAGAACATATTCTCCTATGCAATTTTAGTCCTGGGATATGGAGTGCAGAGGCATTGGATTCTTCTGAATTATCTGCTGTGCTTAATCCAAACTAAAGTGATCATCTAGCATGTTGCCTCCTCATCTTCTTTTGTGCTCAGATTCCATCTGTGCGTTTCTATCTCTGGATCTCTCCCGGTCTCTGTTCTTTGGTGCTTTGTTTTGTGTTTGGAGCTATGGGCGTTGTATATCATACACCAAGCATGTGCATAATCGCTTGAAGAGATTTCAGGTTTGTCAGTCTCTGCTGTGAAATGGGCATCCTTCCTACCAAGAAGCTTTGATTTTGGTAAAACTGAAAGACCACCATGCTCCTGGTATCCTCCCTGCGTGCTTGTACAGTCAGCGAATGTACTCATGCCTGTGCTCAAAACGCTCCTAAGAACTCATTCTTCTAATGAATAGGAGCAGAAGAGACTGGAGGGAAACCTGCAGTCCCAGCAGAAGGAGAGGGAGCTGGTCAACCAGAAGAAGAAGTTTGCAGAAAAGCTGCAGCATTACTTGACTGTCTCCCTGATGAGGTATGTACCAGAGTGGGAGTTGGGATTTGGATCCAGGTGGATCTCCTTCTTTTACCTCGGGTCGCTGCCTTTTGTGGTATCTGCATATTCACACCTCTCCCCGACAATATCAGAAGAAGAACAAGTCAGAGTCATGCTGATGCAGACAAGAAGAAGTTCCCTACAGGTAATAACATGCTCGACATTCAGGGAGTTGTAGAATGATGCCCACCTTGCTCCCTTCTGAGTTTTCTGGTATCTTCTCACAGGGCTTTTCCTTGAACTCACACAGCTCTGCCTGCTTTTGCCTCCTAAGCCTGGGCTTCAATAAAGCTGTGTCTTAAAATGCCAGAAGCAAATATGTTTCCACTGAGAATCATAAGCTGTATGGATGAGATTGCAATGCTTGGCTTCTCTTTGCTATTCTGTTGGCTGTTCTCTTTGTTTGGCCATTTCCCATGGGAAGTGTTGGACAGATACCTTATGTTCCGCCATTGCCTGGGGAACCCACACAGACCTGTCTGCTGAGGGATTGTTGTGAGCTCTCACAAGGCCTTGTATCGCAGACTCTTGTAGAGAAACAGGGTGTCGATACCCAGCTTTCATCCTTAGAAAAACAAGGCCGGTTTTCTTTACTAAATCAAAACCCCCCAGAAGACTCCATGTTCCCAGGCACACATCTGAGGCGATCCTGCTCCACCATGGTAGGCTCCATCCTGCATATTGCCCGGATGGGAGGTTCCTTCTCAGCAGGAGGCATCAAGATGTCCCGTGGCTTTGTCCGGTTGTCTAAGCAGCAATGTTGTATTATGTCTACGTATAAACTGGGGTGGCCCATGGCTATTCACCACGAATATTCTGTTTTCGCCCCCATGCTGTTATGCATGGATTCAGTTTGCTATTCCTTTTGTTACAATATCGTCACAGGACTGATGGAGAATGCTTCATTCTTTCTCATAGAGCATATACGTACATTACTCCAATCAAAGTTGACACTTGTTAAAGGTTGAAAACATTCAAATTTAAGGGATCAGTGACCATTGTTCCTTAGGGATTAAACAATGGCTTCCATCGAAAGATCAACGTTGAGCATCAGGCACGATGTGTCTTTTGGTGAGGTCAGAGTTTGAGAGCCGACACACAAGGACCCCACTGGGAATGTCCTCTAACTGCCTTCCTTCCTCCACCAGATCAGAAAAACTACAGCATGAACTGGAGCAAGCTTCAGGGCATGACGAGAGCCTCGGGCAGACAGAGATGCTGCAGCAGGGCCACTAAACATCTGAGACAGGCAGGTGACCTACCATTGTATGACATTTCCAGAAACTGTGACATTCTTCGGGTGGATTTTTTCTCTTGACTCTGGCCTCCTGGGTGTCGATGGGCCCTGATTCTGTCTTGTCATTGAACGAAAAAGGCTATTTTGGGATCTCATTGCCTTTCTTTCTTTCTCTCACAGCACCCTTTCAGTAAATTCAGAAGGCCGAAGGAAGACACCGAAAACCACAAGCCATAGCATTCTCCACTAAAGAACAAAAGCATCCATCCTTGGTGATTGCTTCATCTTCAAAGCCCTAAGACGCCTGGCTATACTTGTCATGAAAAGCTTTTAACAATCTGTGGCTGCCTTCCTATTGTGTGTCCATAGCTGGCCATGGTGTGAAGTCCGTGGAACTAAATCTGACTGGAAAAAAAATAGCACTTAGCTTAACTTGCTTGTTTAGTTCATTGATTTCAAGTTTGCTTGCTTTGACATTTTGATGTTCTCTGTTTTGCAAAAAAGTTTTTGATTGTTTTGTTCTTGGTTTATGCTTGATATGTTGCTAAGGCTAAATGATTTCTGTATCAAATGCCCTGTTTAAGCCCATGTTGAGTCAAATGACTTTGTTTATGTAAATAAAACAAATATACAAACTCTTCCTGCTTAAACTAGACTTTTGATCAAGTGCGGTGTCACACTCCTATAATTGCAAAATTAAACAGATAGAAATGGATCACTGCATCTTCCTGGTGACTTTAGATACATTATTATTTCCCCAACAGACAGAGCTAGAAACGCGGTTGGTGTCTTCGGTGGGCATGGCATGGTCTACTCCCTGGATAGACACTGCTTGATGGAAAAAGATCCATATTCCACACGTGACATCACATATTTGCTACTCCAAAAAAAATGTACTCTCCATACACATATATTCATGACATGATCATTTGCAATGGATTCTTGAGAAATACACATGTGTCTTTCTAATTCATCTCAGGAAAACAGAACAACCATTATGCGTGTGTATAAAAAATAAATAAATAGGGAAACCCACATATATCTCCTCCTGAATTCCTTCAAAGATAGCAACAGTGATAACTGCAAGGTAGAGAACAAAACCCACTATAGCGTATTGGGATACACGGTATTTTAAGGATCCGTTGACTGGACTTCTTATTTCACACAAATCCTTTTTTCAGATTCGTTTACTTATATTTATATGTACTGGTAGTTAGCCTGCCCTCGGTGTACCAAAGTATACAGTTTCCAAAACAACACTGCAGGGCAATGGATAAAGGAAAAGTAACGCCCATGACAAAGGCAAGGGAGTTTGTCTTGGGATGGCACACATTCAAGCAGAGTGCCTCTGGTTTCAGGGTCATTCCTCAAAATCCCTTAGGATCAGGTTAAAGCAGTTATGTCACCTCTCACCTAGATGACAGTGCAGGTTAGGCCCAGCACAGAAATGGAGAATTGAGAAGATACTCCTGTCGAAGTAGCTTTTGGAAATGATGGCTGTTGATGCACTAGCTACTCAGTGTTCATAGGAAGTAACTGCAATGCTACCTTCTTCTGATGAGTGGGCATGTCAGTGCAAAACTAGGAAGTGAGTCGGATGGCTGATGATACTCTACTCTTTTACTATAACAACTCTCAGAAGGTTTGGAAGAAGGCTTCGTTCCAGAGGAGTGCTTTCTTCTTGTGAAGTACCCCTGGAATCCATGTGACTTCTGAGGGTATGAGTTGAGTCTGAGAGTTAATGTGTGAGGGAAGTATTCCAGTGGGTTCCAGTTTGGTTCCATCAAACAATAGCTGTGGAAATCTCTACTTTCTGGGGAGGAGTGTGCACATTTCAATAGCTGTCTGTGCCACCGGTCACCTTCTCTTTCTGAAAAGTTAGCCATACCCGTAGCCACACTGGAATCTAACTGAGACTTCATCATTCTGCACTTCTCTTTACAACCGTGTGACATGGGATTCCTTGACCACCTTTCTTTCCATTTGCTGTACAAGCCTGGGTCTAGCCATGCCTCTCTTCAATTTGGCCCCTCACCATGGCCCTTTTGTGTCTTGAAAGATGTCCCAAATAGATAATCATGGCTTCTTCTCCTCTCACCTTGTAGAATGTAAAATGCATTTTAGTAAAATTATTAATATTCCATAAGCTGCATTGTTCTTTACTACATTTGCTGGTATATTTGTGACCATTCCCAATTTTTGCTTATATGTGGAGTGCTAGAATGAACATGCATAAGGAGCTCTTTGACAAAGTCAAGTTTCAGATAGGATGCAATGGCATTTGTTGGAGTAGCCAGAGACTCCAGCAGACTGGGTAGAGAGAGGAGGCATCGTGCATGGACGTAGCGAATTCTGAGCATAGAACTCTCTACATAGCAGAGATCAGAGAAGAATGATGTCAGATGAAAACAAACAAATGATCTAACGTGTACTGATTGGGCTCCAGAATGACAGGGATGGAGAGTAATGAAAGAGATGTCTTGATGGGGACCGTAAGGGTTAGGGGGGAAACCTGATGGGAAGGAAGCTCCCAAGAAACCACAGGAAGAGGATAGGCAAGCCTCCTCTACCAAAGGTGCAGTGTGTCTCTCTATTGACCATCTGTGGGATTCAGATGAGTGCCTACCCTCATTGTCATCAGAGACCCTTCAATCTCTGGATCACTCCCGGTCTCTGTTCTTTGGTGGTTTGTTTTGTTTTGTTTTGTTTTGTTTTTGTCGGTAGTGTGGGTGGTGCTGTGTTTGGCGCTATGGGTGTTGTGTATAGTACGCCAAGCATGTGCATAATCGCTTGAAGAGATTTCAGGTTTGTCAGTCTCTGCTGTGAAATGGGCATTCTTCCTACCAAGAAGCTTTGATTTTGGTAAAACTGAAAGACCACCAAGCTCCTGGTATCCTCCCTGCGTGCTTGTACAGTGAGCGAATGTACTCATGCCTGTGCTCAAAATGCTCCTAAGAACTCATTCTTCTAATGAATAGGAGCAGCAGAGACTGGAGGGAAACCTGCAGTCCCAGCAGAAGGAGAGGGAGCTGGTCAACCAGAAAAAGAAATTTGCAGAAAAGCTGCAGCATTACTTGACAGTCTCCCTGATGAGGTATGTACCAGATTGGGAGTTGGGATTTGGATCCAGGTGGATCTCCTTCTTCTACCTCGGGTCTCTGCCTTTTGTGGTACCTGCATATTCACACCTCTCCCCCACAATATCAGAAGAAGACCAAGTCAGAGTCATGCTGATGCAGATAAGAAGAAGTTCCCTACAGGTAACAACATGCTCGACATTCAGGGAGTTGTAGAATGATGCCCACCTTGCTCCCTTCTGAGTTTTCTGGTATCTTCTCATAGGGCTTTTCCTTGAACTCACACAGCTCTGCCTGCTTTTGCCTCCTAAGCGTGGGCTTCATAAAGCTGTGTCTTAAAATGCCAGAAGCAAATACGTTTTCACTGAGAATCATAAGCTGTATGGATGAGACTCCCATCCTTGTCTTCTCTTTGCTATTCTGTTGGCTGTTCTTTCTGTTTGCCCATTTCCCACGTTCAGACAGATGTGTCGGCTGAGGTAGTGTTGTAACTCTCACGAGGTTTTGTGTGCCAGACTCTTAGAGAAACAGGATGGCGATTCCCACCTTTCATCCTTAGGAAAACAAGGCTGATTTTCTTTACTAAATGAAAAGCCCCCAGAAGACTCCATGTGCCTGTGTTCCCAGGCACCCATCTGAAGCAATCCTGCTCCACCATGGTAGGTGCCATCTTGCATATTGCCTGGATGCAAGGCTCCTTCTCAGCAGGAGGCATGAAGATGTGCGGTGGATTTGTGCTGTTGTCTAAGCAGCAATGTTACATTATGTCTACATATAAATTGGGGTGGCCCATATCTAATTCACCACGAATGCTCTGTTTTCTCTCCTGCATTGTTATATGGGGATTTAATTTGCTATTCCTTTTGTTACAATACTGTCTCTGAACTGATGAAGAATGCTTCGTTTTTCTCCATAGAGCATATACACATACATTGCTCCGAACATCATCTAACATTTCTTAGGGCTTGAAAACATTCAAACTCAAGGGATCAGTGACCACTGTTCCTTAGGGATACAAACAATGGCTTCCATGGAAAGATCAACGTTGAGCAATAGGCACGATGTGTCTTTTGGTGAGGTCAGAGTTTAAGAGCCAACACAGAAGGACCCCACTTGGAATGTGCTCTAAATGCCTTCCTTCCTCCTCCAGATCAGAAAAATTACAGCACGAACTGGAGCAAGCTTCAGGGCATGATGAGAGCCTCGGGCAAACAGACATGCTGCAGCAGGGCCACTAAACTTCTGTGACAGGCAGGTGACCTACCGTCGTGTGACATTTCCAGAAACTATGGCATTCTTCGGGTGGAGTTTCTTTCTTGACTCTGGTCTCCTGGGTGTCGATGGGCCCTGATTCTATCTCAACATTGAACAAAAAAGGCTACTTTGGGATCTCATTGTCTTTCTTTCTCTCACAGCACCCTTTCAGTGAATTCAGAAGGCTGAAGGAAGACACAGAAAACCACAAGCCATAGCATTCTCCACTCAAGGACAAAAACATTAATCCTTAATGATTACTTCAACTTTGAAGCCCTAAGTCGCCTGGTTATCCTTGTCATGAAATGCTTAGAACAATCTGTGGCTGCCTTCCAATCATGTCTCCATAGCTGGCCATGGTGTGGAGTCTGTGTTACCAAATCAGACTGGAAAACAAAGCGCTTAGCTGAACTTGCTTGTTTAGTTCATCGATTTCAAGTTTGCTTACGTTGACATGTTGGTGTTCTCTGTTTTGCTTAGAAGTTTTGCCATTTTTTGTTCTTGGTTTGTACTTGATATTTTGCTAAGGTTAAATGTTGTCTATATCAAACACCCTGTTTACGCCCCTGTTGAGTCGAATGATTTTGATTGTGTAAATAAAAAATAATTCAAACTCTTACTCTTTAAACTAGACTTTTATTCAAGTGTGATGTCACACTCGTTTAACTGCAAAACTCCACAGATAGAAATGAATCTCTGCATCTTCCTGGTGACTTTAGACAGATTATTATTTCCCAGCTAGACACCCGGTTGGTGTCTGCGGTGGGCACAGCAAGGTCTACTCCTTATTCAAACAATACTTGGTGCAAAAAAATCCATATTCCACACGTGACTTCACATATTTACTATTCCAAGAAATGGAGTCTCCATACACATGTATTCATGACATGATCGTGTGCAATGTAGTCTAGAGAAATATACCTGTGTCTTCTAATTCATCTCAGGAAATATGAACCTCCATTACGGGAATATTAAAAAAAAAAGGAAACCCACATAGATCTGCATCTGATTTCCTTCTAAGATAGCAACAGTGATAGTTGCCAGGTAGAGAATGAAACCCGCTAACGCATATGGGGGCACACATTATTATAAGGTGCAGTTGACTAGACTACTTATTTCACACAGATCTTTTTTTCAGATTCCTTTACTTATATCTATGTGCACTGGCACTTTTCCTGCTCTCTGTGTACCAAAGTGTACAGTTTCCAAAACAATAGAGCAGGGCAATGGATAAAAGTAAAGTAAAGCCCATGACAAAGGTAAGTAAGTGAGTTTGTCTTTGGATGGCACACATTCAAGCACAGTGCCTCTGGGTCCAGGGTCATTCCTCAAAATCCCTTAGGATCAGGTTAAAGCAGTTATGTCACCTCTCACCTAGGTGACAGTGCAGGTTGGGCCCAGCACAAAAATGGAGAATTAAGAAGAATCTCCTGTGGATGTAGGTTTGCAAAGGATGGCTGTTGATGCACTAGCTACTCAGTGTTCATAGGACATAAATGTAAAGCTACCTTCTGATGAGTGAGCATGTCAGTGCAAAACTAGGAAGTGAGTGGGATGGTTGATGATACTCTACCCTTTTACTGTAACAACTCTCAGAAGGTATTGAGGAACGGTTCACTCCAGAGGAGTGCTTTCTTCTTGGGAAGAACCCCTGGAATCCATGTGACTTGTGAGGGTGATAGTTGAGTCTGAGAGTTAATGTGTGAAGGAAGTATTCCAGTGGCTTCCACTTTGGTTCCATCAAACAATAGCTGTGGAAAGCTCTACTATCTGGGGTGCAGGGTACACATTTCAATAGCTGTCTGTGCCACCGGTCACCTTCTCTTTCTGAAAAGTAAGCCGTACCCGTAGCCACACTGGAATCTAACTGAGACTTCATCATTCTGCACTTCTCATTACAACCGTGTGACATGGGATTCCTTGACCACCTTTCCATTTGCTGTACGAGCCTGGGTTTAGCCATGCCTCACTTCCATTTGGGTCCACACCATAGCTCCTCTATGTCTTACAATATTCTCCAAATAGAGAATCATGCCTTCTTCTATGTATGGCATTTTAGTAAAAATATCAATATTCCATATACTGCATTGTTCTTTAATGCCTTTGCTGGTACATTCGTGAACATTCACAGTTTCTGCTTGTAAATGGAGTGCTACAAGGAACATGCATAAGAAGCTGTTTCACAAAGCCAAGTTTCAGACAGGATGCAATGGCATTATTTGGAGTAGCCAGAGACTCCAGCAGACTGGATAGAGAGAGGCATCGTGCACAGATGTAGTGAGTTCTGAGCTTAGAGAAGAATACTTTCATATGAAAAGAACCAAAGTATCCAAGGTGTACTGATTGTGCTCCGGAATGAGGGGGGAGGTAGAGTAAAGAAAGAGTAGTCTTGATGGGGGCCATAAGAGTTAGGGAGAAGCCTTAAGGGGAAGCAAGTTCCCAAGAAAGCACAGGAAGAACTTAGTTAAGCCTCCTACCAAAGGTGCAGTGTGTCTCTCTATTGACCATCTGTGGTAATCAGATGAAGGACTAAACTCCATGTCATCATAGACCCTTCATCCTGTAACTTATTGAAGCAGATGAAGAGATGCATAGGCAAGTAGTTGGAAGTGTGCCAGATGTCTTCTTGAACAGAAGCAGGAGGGATTGATTGTATGATCCAGTCGGGAGTGGGTGGTCATGCTCTTGAAAGGATGAATCCACAAAGACAGCTGAACTAAACTCCGGAGACCTACCGACGACTTTGGACCAACATCTAGTGAGTGAGCTTGCATAGGACCAGCCTAGGCCCCCTGTCTTGTAGCTCATTCAGTTTGTGGGGCTACGTCCCTGTAGTGGGATAGACCAGGAACAACATAGAGGACTGGCCCTCTCCCTGGCAATTCAGTTGGCTGTGTGCCACCTACTCCATAGAACAAAACAGTCCAATCCCCATGTGGAATATACTCACTGACTTCCAATAAATCAGGAAAATCTGGTTTTCCTGGAAGAAGGGGGTGCTACACGGCGGGCTTTGTGTCCCAGGAAAGAATCATGCATAGGAATAACTTACTTCTGCTGAGTCATGAGGAAAGCTGGGTAGCAGGGAGTCCATTTTCCTTCCACATGACATCAGCAGGCCCTCTCCTCTACATTCCATTGTATCCTGGACACAGTAGAATGCTGTGATGTCATCTGTGTTGTGGCAACACCAACTGCCTTTGGCGAGTACTGCAGTGCCACTAAGGTGCAAAGATGAACATGTTGGCAAGACTGCGGAATCTCCTGAGGAGACAAAATGGACAGGGGGGACAGACCAGAGAGAGAGTGAAGAAAGCTGACATTCATCCGCACTTTCAAGGCACAACAAATAAATGCTTTGAAGAAAAAACTGTAAGTTGTGGGCAGGAGATGAAGAGCTCCATGGAGAAGGTTGCCGTTAGCTGGGACTTGGGTAATGGTGGCACAGGAATCGGGTTCTCTGGGAAGAAACTGAACTTCACTTCCTGACATGTGTCTGGGAATTTGACCATTCCAGGCTAGTAATCTATCTCTGACAAATGTCAGGAACTGGCGAGGGAAAGGCTCAAAGTTCTGCTGGGAGCCCTTGGTTTGTAGTCTTACAGGTCAGTGAGCTTGATGGAGGACAGGCATCCAAATGAGACCAGAATGAGGGAGGGACTAGTGGAGTGTGCTCAGCATAAGGCAGGTCATCACTCTACTTGATCGGGAGTGTATAACTTGAAGTACTGTGAAACTTCTCTGTGTGCCCTGAGTTGTCAGTGATGTCCCATTGGGAGTCTGGTGCTCATGTTCTGCACCCCTATGGGTGCTCCACCTATAGACATGTGCTTTGAGAGACAGGCCTAGATGTTTGGGGTTCTCTAAAAAGACCTGAGTGCCTGCGGACTACGTTCATTTCCTCCATGCTTTTCAACCCACAGATTTATGAATTCTACAGGTAAATTGAAAGGGGAGTCTGCAGCTCAGCTGTGAATCAGCTTGAGGAATATTCTTTCTTTCTCTCTCGGCTTCTAGTATGTGCTTTGGGGCAGTGGAGAGCAGCTGGATGAGTCATACAAGTACCTTCCGAGATCAGAGGTAAGCTCAAGCCTGGGTCAAAATGCATTGGTGTGTCACTGAGTCACAGGCACAGGAGCTTTCTGAATCATTTTGAGGGCTCACAGGGATCTTTATATGCTCTACGGTCTGAGGAATACGCTTGAGGAAGTTCTTTCTTTCTTGTCTTGAAGCATGTACTGAGGGGACAGAGGAGAGCAGCTGGCACAGACATGCAAGCACATTCACAGATGGGAGATCTAAGATTCCCTGCAGGGCATCAAATGCCTGGGGTCAACATACATTGGTGTGTCATTGAGTGACCAGCACACGATCTTTGACAAACGTATTTTAGGGCTCAGAGTGATCCATATATCCTCTATGGCTTCTCATAATGCAAGTTTACTCATATTCTTCTAACCACAGGAGTTGTTGAGGAGCCTTCACCACCCACAGCCCTCCTCACCAAAAAGGAGTTGAAAGAGCAGGTGGACAGTCTGATTGCCCAGCTGGATCAAGTTTCCATGGAAACAAAGGAGCTGGGAGAGCACCTCGTCTCCATCATGGAAGGATCTCCTGACACTAAGTATTCATTGATTCCAATGCCATGGTGACCAACTTGGTTCCACAAATTCACCCCTACTTTAGTTCATCTAGGATCAGAGCTTCTGACAGTCTCCACTTGCAGGGTGTACATTTGATAGACACCATCGATACAAA
This sequence comes from Phodopus roborovskii, assembly GCF_943737965.1. Classification (NCBI taxonomy): domain Eukaryota; kingdom Metazoa; phylum Chordata; class Mammalia; order Rodentia; family Cricetidae; genus Phodopus; species Phodopus roborovskii. The sequence continues at coordinate 108,758 of NW_026126834.1, read as the reverse complement.
AGCTTCCAAAAAGGAGAACCTGAATCCTGGCAAGAGTGGGATGGGGTTGCACTATTTTTCTGTTTCCTCTGAAGGAAAACCAGCAACTTTAGCCCGAGTCAAATAACTCAGTGATTTTGGGACAGGGCTGTGAATTCCCAGGCTGCATTTGGAGCGTTGCTGCCAAGTGGAGCTTGTGTGAGATATGAGCTGCTGTGAGTTTGTGGTGGTTCTCTATTTGTCTGGCAAGGCATTGTGTGCTTGCTTCTTCATGAGGCAAGCATTGATGCCTGGTCACACATTTCACTGTACAGATAAGAGGCCAGCAACTGATCAAACACTTCACATTTTGTTCCTCTCTCTGCATATCTCAGTCTCTTTGTGTCTCTCTGTCTCACACACATATGCAGAGACACACAGGTGTGTTGTGTCTATATCAATGTGTCTGTGCATTTGTGCTTGAGTTTCCCTCTAGACCCTGCAAGCAGACTTTCTGTAGTTGGGCATGAGGAAGTTTCCATTTCACAGTCCCCAAGTGATACCTACCGGTGATTGCATTGGGGTCCCCAATGGATCCCCGATTCTTTAATGGGCTCACCTTAGTTCCATGGAGAAATCCCCTTCAGGGGTTGACACATCTTCTATGAGTTCCATTCTCCAAAATGTTGAGTCCCATGCACAAAAGTGCTCATGGTGTCATTTTGGCCTCCATTCAGAAAGACGGGCAGTGGTACTGAGATTTTCTGATCTGCAGAGAGGAAACACATCATCCCAGTTTTTGGAGGGCACACCCCATGTAAAGTAGACGACAGGAAATATCTTAGTGAGCTATTTTATCAACCCTACTGAAAAAGCTCATGCACCCTCAACTCTCTTCACTGGAACACACTGGCTCTGCTGGCATAGGGGTTCAAGGCAGTGGTTGTAATGAGTGAAAGATGTCAAGTCCATAGTGGGCAGGGTGCGGCCATCCATGGGCTCCAGTAGTCTTGACACAGCCTGAATTTGTGTGATTTATGAAAACTTTGTTCAGGGTGGTTTTTTGCTTCTAGCTCCATGCCCTACCAATGGCCTACTCCTTTATTAGAAAAGATCAAGATGGAACATAAACAGGCCATGGCAGACCTACAGAGGTTGGAGAAGGAGAATTCGGAAGCTTTCAGAAAATTCCAAGAGCTGGATGAGGGGTCACTCTTCTATTGGTAAGTGCCTATCTTCCAGGGGAACACAGCATTGTGAAATGACCGACTCTACCCAATGTTTTCTCTGCACTGCAATGTCCACGCTTCTGGGTCTCTAGCCTTAGGACTCTTAGCAAGCATCCTTAGCTAGCATCTTTTGATACTGTGCCGCTGACACTCAGTTTTGCAAATTGTGACAGAGACTCCAACCAGGAACAGCCTCTGACCCTTAATAGAATAGAACTCCATGGTTATTAACCTTTCCAATGCTGTGACCATTCCAAGACAATTTGTCATGTTTAGGTGAGCTGCAAGCACAAACTCAATTTTCTTGCAACTTTTTAATTGTAATTTTGTTAAGTTATGAATTATGACATTAGTATTTGCTGTACAGGATATGTGAGATGTCACCCTTTGAAATTGTCATAGCATCACCAAAGGAGTCATGACCCATAGTTTGTGGATCACTTCTCTAGGTAGAGGACCAATTTGCAACATGACAGTGGTATCGTGCACGGTCTCAGGAAGTGGCAAAATGCCCCCACGGGTCCTCTACACCCTTGGGTCTCCCATCCTCCCTGTGAGCTGATTTGTCCCTTACCTCCTGATGCTGTCCCATTACCATGGTCAGTGAACTGCAATGAAGGACACACTATCATTGGTAGAGATCCTTGGAGTTCTTTTTTTGTTGGCATATTAAGAAAGTGTTTGATTCCTTTTGGAACTCTCTGTTCTCTGCACTTGGCATCCGGATTGCAGCTGACACAGCTGCATTTTCCTCTTGTCCCCGTCTCCTTTGAGCACCTGAGGAAGAGTGGGACAGATGGGTTATGGAAGCAAGGGAGGCAGGAGGAGGGTGAAAGGGCTCTCTATACTTAATGATTGCTTGAACTTCGAAGCCCTAAAACGCCTGGCTATCCTTGTCATGAGTCACTTTTAACAATCTGTGCTGCCTTCCAATCATGTGTCCATAGCTGGCCATGGTGTGGAGTCCCTTCAACTAAATCAGACTGTAAAAAATAGCGCTTGGCTAAACTTGTTGTTTTAGTTCATTGATTGCAAGTTTGCTTACTTTGACATTTTGATGTTCTCTGTTTTGCTTAGAAAAGTTGTCATTAGTTTTGTTGTTGTTCTTGGTTTATACTTGAGATTTTGCTAAGGCTAAATGTTTTATATATCAAATACCCTGTTGAAGACCCTGTTGAGTCAAATGACTTTGGTTTTGTAAATAAAAGATAACTCAGACTCTTCCTCTTTAAACTACACATTGATTCAAGTGTGGTGTCACGCTCCTGTAACTGCACAACTCCACAGATGGAAATGAATCTCTGCATCTTACTGGTGACTTTAGACAGGTTATTATTTCCCAGACGGACAGAGCAACAAACCCGGTTGGTGTCTTCGGTGGGCACGGCACGGTCTACTCCCTAGTCAGACACTACTTGATGAAAAAGATCCATTCTTCACATGTGACATCACATATTTACTATTCCAAGAAACGGAGTCTCCATACACATATATTCATGACATGATCATGTGAAATGTATTCTTGAGAAATTCACCTGTGTCTTCTAATTCATCTCGGGAACTATGCACCTCCATTATGGGAATATAGAAAAAAAATAATGAAACCTTCATATATCTGCTTCTGATTTCCTTCAGAGATAGCATCAGTGATAATTGCAAGGTAGAGAACAAACCCCACTAAAGCATATTGGGACACACATTATTTTCAGGTACAGTTGACTGGAAAGGTTGAATTAGAATTTCAATTAAAGGAACTTCTAGAGGAACAGGTAACTGCATTAAAGACAGAAACTCTCGAAGGCTTTTAAAATCCATTCAACAGGCTAGTAAAAGTGAGGAAGATGAGCTTAAGAGTGTATCCAAGAAGCCTCTAGGTGCCCATGCAGATCAGAGAAAGACCATATCTTCAGGGAAAGACAGGGCCTTTCCTAAGGACACTGGAGCATGGCCCAAGGAGAGGCGCCCTCCCGAAAGCAGCCACCATAGCTGTCTCAGAACTGCACAGGGGCTTGGAGAAGCAAAGGTGCTGCCCAGCTTATGCACCAGGTCAGCAGGAACTCAGAGTTGCTGCAATGGTGATTGCTTGCTTTTCAAACAGCTGCAGTCACAGATGAGCTTCAGCTGGCCAGCCCAGGCCTAGAGAGCAAAGGCAGGAGGAGACCTAGATGCCTGCTGCTTTAGGAGCTGCTGCCATGGCTAACACCCAGTCAAGAGTTGGAATAACTAATACAGCCTGTCAGAAAGGGTTTTAAGGACTCATTAAAAAATAAAAAATAAGAGAAAAAAAGTGACATATATTGGGATTTGTTCAGATTTTGGAAGTTCATAATTCAACCTTTAGTTACAACAATTGCACTTCAAAAGATTTCATTTAAAGATGTTCTATTTCAGCAAACTAATCTTGGTCTAAAGAAAAAGAGAGCTGAAAAATGTATATACTGTATGTATGGTGTTTGAGTGTCTGAAGTGTGATTGTGAATATGTGAATGTGTGAATCCCAACAATAGGTACTACTTGAATAGCTTGGGATTTAAAAAAAAAAAAAAAAACCAGAGAGAGAGAGAGACATCAGGGTTGGAGATCTGCATCTCCCATGGCTATCTTGCAGAGTGAAACAGTAGGAAATGGTCAAAGCCAGAATGGCCTGAGAGCCAGAGATAGCTGTATGGATGGCTCAAAAGAGTTTAGCAAGTAGAGAATACAAAAATCTTCCTAAATTTTGGTCGTTAAAAAAGAAATTGAAAGAATGGAGGTTAATGTAAGATTTGAGAAAAGCTATTGAGAAAAAGCCTCAGGAAATTACAGGTTCTGTTAGGCCCCCCACCTAGAAAGGTATCAGTGAAAATGCAAATGAGACCAGGTCAGCTACTGAAAGCTTTACATGTCAGAGTAGAAAAAGTTTTCAAAAGTATTTGGGACTTATGTAACCAGAAGCCCTAATGAAAGCAGAGTTCCTGGGCTAAATGTGGGCTTGGATAGTTCAAATTGATTGGTCTGCACTGCTATGAAATTATTGGTTTGTGATTCGTGGGCTTTGTTGTAACCCTATAAAAGCTGTCTGAAACCTGTACCCAGGGTTCCCAGTTCTCTACCCCACATGGAGTATGGGTGTGAACCCCTGTGCACTGGAATATAAAAGACCTCATGCTTTTGCATCAAGACCAATTCTTGTGAGTGATTTGGGAGGGCCGCCTATCCTGAGTGGGGGGGTGAGAGGGTTCATGCCCTCGGTGGGTCTTTCAATATCAACGTAACACAAGCTAGAGTTATCTGAAAGGAGGGAACCTCACCTGAGAAAACACAGCCACAAGATCAGCTGTGGGTCATTTGCTTCATTTGTGATTGATACTTGAGAACCCATCCCTGGTCTGGTGGTCTGGGTTCTATGAGAAAGCAAGTTGACACAGGAGCCAGAAACCAGCATCTCCATGGCCTCTGCATCAGCTCCTGCCTCCAGGTTCCTTCTCTGCTTGATTTCTTGTCCCCACTTCCTAAAAAAATGAATTATGACGGGAAGATGTAACCCAAATAAGCGCTTCATGCCTCTAATAGCAATTAAAGTGGATAATTGAGCAATGCTGTGACAACACACACCATTCCATCTATACTCTGCCTTCTTCCTATGTCTCCTTCCTTATGGAAGAAAGTGTCTTCCATTCTCCCCAGCCCAGAGAGGACAAGCCTACCACTTGTCTCAAAGTCTCAGTAGTACCTCTCTCTTACATATTTGCAAACCAGCCACTTCCAAGTCAAGACCACAGGGTTCCAAAGGTCACCACTCACAGGAATCAGTCACCAACTGTCCTTCAGAGGACATCAGCTCTCACCTAAGGAAACTGAGCCTCACCCAAAAGTACTAGGATTTTAACATGAAGCAATGCATCTTCCCGAACTTTTCTGCCTCATTATTCATAAAGGAAAATGGGGAAGGCACTGTGCATAATTCCCAGGTAATCTGAGTCAGCTAGGAGAATGAACTCCAGGAAACAAGAAGAGTTACAAAGAGTAAAGAGTCAAGTTTTCTAAAACAGGTGTGAGGGATCAAAACTCAGTCTTTCTGCCACTCACATAGAATCCCTTTTTTTCTGATTTCATCCTCTGCCTCCCATGGTATTAACAGTGAGGAGTCGGCCTAAAGGCCCCCCAACTCTGCCTTTTAGCTGGATTGCCTGCTGCTAAATTCCATTTGCTGCTTATGTACAGTGGCTGACTTCCCAAGACTCAAAGACTCTACCACCTCAGCCTGCAGGACTGAGGCCTGCACCTACAGCCTCTTTGCTCACTGGCCAGCCTTCCTGCTGGAGACTAAGGCTGTTCTAAAGCACCACAAGGTCACATGCCCAAATCTGACCATGGCTTTTTCCCACCCAGGCCTCTATGCCTGACTTCACTCCTCTGCCCACAAAGGCCCTTGGATTGTCACAGTGAAGGAGCAGGTGATGGCAGTTAGAACTGACTCCAAGCTATTTGAAGAGCACCCCTCATCTGTTCACCTACTGTCCATCATCTAGGGTCTCCTGAGATTTCCAAAACACAAACCCTGGAAACAATAGAAATACTCTACCCACAAACTCAGGCATCTCCAATGTAAGAACTCTACAGTATCAGCCCCCTTTCCAAGAATTGATGACAATCAAAATTTTCCAATGAATTCCCCAAAACTGCCTAACACATAGTAGCTTCCTGCTGCCTGTATCTGAGCACAAGAGTCTAAGGCAATGGGATGTTTGCAGATGCTGTGGTTGGTGTGTGTGACAAATAGCTTTTACTGTTGACTTATGGAGCTTTCAAGAAAAAAAAAAGTGTTCAGCCCCCAGTTACATGCCCAGGTGTAGCATATCCCTGAGTAGCACATTCCTCAGTAGTTACCTCTATTCCCCCAGTGACTCCAGGGACATGTAATCATGCTTCAATCCCAAAACCTGTACCTTCTCTGACAACCCTCTGGGCACACTACCTACCAGGGACTGCACCCAAGGCAATTTTGCTGCCAGGAACCCCCACACTCCTGGCATACATCTGCATCCCTGGGAAGACTGCAAACTTCTGCATTGCATCCATTGACTCTCCTGCTGAGACTGGCCAAGAACTCTTCCTATGACACTATCACCTAAAGCAAGGGCTGCTCAAATACCCTAATTCTTTCACCAAAGACAAGTTTATTTCTGGGAAACTAACTGTATAGGGACTAAAACAAGAGTACCAGGCTTTGCCTGTACATCCTCCAGTGCCTCAGGATGGTGTTCAAGGTGGAAGAGAACCAACTACCTTTGCTCCTCTGCTTCTTCCTCAGGGGAAAGGGGATTGGAGGAGCATCAACCAGGTCCTCAGCTGTGGCTTCATGAGTAAATTCAACAGGGTCACTGCAGCACTGAAATAATCTCAGCAGTACTGAGCACATGACTTCTGTGCTGCGCTTGATAGCATTTTCAATTTCTTAAAACTTCTGTAACCCTACATGGACTCCAACATGGTGTGGTAACCCTATTTGAAGTTCTTGTTCTGTGATGATAGCCTGGGCTTCTGTGTCTCAACAAGGTGTCCCAGTTTGTTCCATTGTTCTGGCAAATACCATGGCCGAAAGCACTTTAGTGCAAGAAAGTGTATGTTTTCTCTTACACTTCCAGGGCACAGTCAGGATGAGACTATCTTCCTCCTCTAGGCCGGAGAAAGTCCAGAGTGAGCTGAAATGGGCCACAGCCATCTGAACATCAAGCAAGGGATAGGTTAAGTAGCTGGGAGTGATGGTAGTATCTGATGACAAAATGGGCAATGGATCTATGAGGGGGAAAGCATTTTCTCATTGTTCTATGGTACCTTTCTAAACTGGTGCCTTTTGAGGGTGTTTCCAATTGTCTATTTCAGTCAATATTGGATGGTAAAGAAATCAAGTCATCTTGGAGCTGAATCTGTTCTAGAAAGTACTTGATGGGTTTGGTGAGATGGCTCATCTGGCACAAGTGTATACCAGCAAGCCTGAGGACCTGAGAAGGAGGAGAGAAACAACCCCTAAATCTTGCCCTGTGACTTCTCACTGGAACTGTGCATGTGTGTAAACACAGACATATGTCAACAAATACATAAATAATACATGAAAAATCAGAGTGTTCTGCTGTGAATGGAGTTGAGTGTCCCTTCTAAGGACATCAGGAAAAAGTTGATGGTCACCTTTCCTCAGGTTACAACATGACCACATGTCTAACTGATACAACCCCAAATGCCTTAAGATTTTCTTTTCTGAGAAAACATCATATGAGTCAGGGGGATGTGGCTCAGTGGTTCAGACCACAGCAAGCATATACATGTTATTGGGTGTCCTCCCATGCACAAAACCTAATATAAGTACAAAAATTCCTGTGGCCATTTGGGGACTCATACATAGGCTGAGTGGTACTGTCCACCATTCTTTGAGACAGGAGCCTTCTCATTCACTGCAGCCTGCAGTAGCTACCAGAGTGCCAGGACTCCAGGCAGAAAAAGCAGAGAGAAGGTCCTGCCCTTTCAGGAGAGCTCCCCGTAGTCACTTGACACTTCTGCTTATAGCACTCCAGCCAGAACATATGTAGCCAAACCAGATGTGAGGGCCTATATATGTCTCAACTCTGGATTTCCTGTGCCTAACTATAATCGGGAGCCCAGCTGTTAGCACTGAGACAATGTGACAGAAGGGGGGAAGCAGGCATGTGTCCTAGGATCTTTCTCATTCTGGGTTTGACAAAGGCCAAGATATGTCTCTAGACACCGGAAAGTAGGAGCCCAGTGTGTTGCCTGCTTCATACTGTCTAGTGCTAACAAAGCCTTTGCCTGGGGCCTGGACCTGAATATCCTCATCATATAGCACTCCACCAAATGTCACAGCATCTCTACTACCTCAGCCAGCAGCAGGGCATCGAGGCCTTTTGCTGCCCTTGAAGGCCTTAGGCTCTCAGCTGCTGAGCCTCTGTCTGAGTTGTCCATGTTCCCTTCACTCACTGAGTGGATGTCCTCTCCCTGTACTCACTGGGAGACCACTACAGTTGCCTGAGCTGATGCTGAGGTCTGGCAGTCTCAGTGGCTCCAAGTCCCCCAGCCTGGAGCCCTGCCATTGCTAACCCTTCTTCAAGAATATCTCCATCTCCATGGGTGAGAGGAGGGAGTACCTGGGAGGGGTTAGGAGAGGTTTGCAGGGACCCCCTGGTGGAGGTGACACAGTCACAGACCAAATACTACCAGGCTAGGTACTTGGATTCAAACTGTGCTGGGAAGGCCCCTCACCTTCCATGATGGTTTTCTTCTTTCATTAATGTAGTTTTGTGGCTGTTGTTGTTAATACTGAAACTTGTTTGTTGAAACATAAGTGAGCAAACTCTTAGTAATAAACTCCAATCTGCACTCTTGCTACTCTGCTCTCCACTCTGCAACTGCCCTTCTCTCCTCCCACGTTCTGCAAGCAAATTTCCATCCCTCTCTGCCCCTTTGCTTTACTAAACTTGCTTCAGCCAGACCATGCCTCACAGTGTGCTCCTCCCAACCAATGTCCTGCAAGTGCTCACCCACCATTGCCCTGTGCCTGCAGCTGATCACCAGTGTTTCAAGGAGCCCTTTATTCTCCCTTGCAGACAGTGGGTACAAGTGGCCTGGCTTCATACTACTGGCTCAGGAGCCATCAGGACACACTGACATGACACACATCTACAAGGAGAGCAAATTCCTGGACAGCACATTGAGTGAGAAAGATGAGCGCAGCCAGCACCTCCTGCACTTGCAGCAGCAGAGCAGCAGAAGATGCTCACAGACTCCCAGATCAAATCCGTGCACGACAAGACAACCAACCAACCAAGGAGAGAAGCACATGTGATTAAGGGACAAAGTGTCAGTTTGCACAGGGCCTCTATGAGCTGTGCAGCCTCCCTTGGTACCCCAAGTACAACAAACAACTGTGTTGCACACATTATGCAACATCAGTTTATGTCATTTCATCCATAAAGTACAGGAGGGGGGACTGCAGGAGTGAGCAGCGGCCTCCAGAAACAGGAAAGCTGTTGACCCACCTTATGTGTGGCCGATTTCTCGGGCTTCCCTTTGGGCCACCACCATTTCCCTAAGGGTCTGGAGCTGTCCTGAAGCTCTACAGCCCCACTGCACACATGCTGCCACTGTCCTCATGCTCCTTGTCTTTATCTGGTTCCTCATCTGCATATTCCTGCTCCCCCACCTCAGTGCACTCCATACCCTCAGATGCCCCAAGTTGTTGTGCCTAGGAAGCTGCTGCAGGAGCAGCCACACTGCTCTATGTTCCTGGAGCTTGGAGAACATTCCAGTCCTATCACCCATGCCTTTGCTGCTAGTCAGCCTACTGTGGCTACAATTCCTTTTCCATTGTCTCTGGAGATGAGCAGACTCATCAAACCTTTGGCCATCTCCACCCACAGCTTTGCTTGGGGCAAGGACTTCACCTACTTCCACAACATGAACAGTGCCTGGTGTGTCCCATACTGCCCACTGTGAAACCCACTCACATCCCTTGTCACCACTTGGCTTCCAGTTTCTCTCCTGTTTGCCCATGTGACATGAGTTCCATGCTATCTCCACCCCCAGGGTCCCCTATTCGACACTGCTGCATCCACTGAGTGGATTTTGAGCTCGGCCAGCCTCAATAGTCTCTGTTCCCAGGACTGAGACAAGTGGGCACCAGTGAGGCATTCAGAGAGGTGCTGCAGGGGCACCAGGCAGGGTGACATTGCTACAGCCATACTTAGATGCCCTGCGGAGCACTTGGACTCAAACTCTGCTGGGAGGTGCCCCTTCCATTTTGGGTACTCAGCTCATTTTCTTCTTCTTCTTCTTCTTCTTCTTCTTCTTGTTACTATTACTACAAGAGTTTGTTCTTATCAAAATAAAAGCCAAGGAACTTTTAGGACAAATTAACCAAATATTCACAACAGAGTGCTTATGTTGTGGGAAGGTGTCAGATATGTTAAAACTCTAGTAAAAACAAAAACATCTACCCAGCTAAGAACTCCATTCCATCTCTTCTTTCCTGTGAAAGCCTTAGTTACAGTTCAGATGTGAGAACTCTCACCTTGGAAGAGTTTCCAAAATTTTTCTTAGGTCAATGTGAGCAAGTCAGTCACCATCTCCCTAAACTACTACATTCCACAATTCATTATGTTGCCAAGAACAGGCCTTGGTAGGAGTAGCCAACCCTCCCTGGTTTGTCGTGCTTCTTGCACTGGTTTATCTTTTGTAACAAAGTTGCAATTGTGTGGGGTGGGGGAACCCTTGCTTCCCAAGGTTGATACTGGCTTCCTTGGGACCATGAGGTCTGTATTTATTTATCTTAGAGCCTTTTCCTCTGCTCTTGGGGAGCCTTGAGCAGTGCTCAGTTTCTAATTGTTCTGTAAATGGGCTTCTTTTTATCATCTATTGGGATGAATCCCACCAATGAACAACAACTCACTGTGAAAGAAATTATTTTAACTTTTTATTACCTTGTGAAAAGTATACAATAAAAATACTGTTGTTCATATATTTGCTCATTCTGTGTTTATTGAGTATGACAAATCAATAAATACATATCCCTTTATATGTTACATTATAATTGATATTATTAATTGGTAAAATATTGATTAGATGACCTTTCATACCTACTATATGCATTTTAAGACAACACTGGACTGTTTTATCGTAAAAAATAAGAAAATATCTTACTTTAAGAGTATGTATGTAATATTTACTTCAAGAGAACCTTTATGTAAATTTTGAGTGAATTTTTTTCAGTAATCAATTTATCTTAATGTTGTGGAAGTAGATTTAGAAACATTTTGAGTTTTTCCAAGAATCAATAATATTTTTAGACCATCCAAGTTTAAAGTGAGGAAAAAAAAAAAAGAATGAACACAAAAGGTTCAGTCCGGATATATGTGTCATGAATTTCTAGTTTGATCTTATTTACACAAATTAAATCAATTTCATTCTACAGTGCCATTGAGCATAAAGACCTGTTCCAATAATGGGAAAATGGTCTCACTGTCCTTATAAACCAGAACATTCTTTAAATCTTCCTCAACCAAATAAGTATGCCATTAGTGATTGAGAAGTTATGAAGGACAGGTGGGCTCATCTGGAAAAAAGGGAAAGAGTTTAACCACTGTATGTATGTCAGTATGTATGTCTGTCTGTATGTATGCATGTATATTTAAAAAGACATCTTGTGCAGAAACGGTCTGCATTACATGAATGTGCCTTATTTAATGACATGACAAAACGTGTGCTATTATTTCTCAGTGTCTAAGGGCAGGCATGCCTCCAAGGCTTTCCTGGGTAGTGGATGAATGGATAGTCCCTTAGTTCACCTGTCGGTAAAGCTGGGACACCCTAAGTGTCCTCTGCACTACTTTAACAAGCATAAGTTTTATTGTTAATATAGCAGCATAAGTCAAAGTAACTTGTAATATATTTGGGGAAATCAGTTAACAAGAAACAATGAGTATAACCATTCCATATAACCATTTTTGTAGGTTCTTCCAAATAAAGATTTTTAGGACAAAAACCTAGAAATTATATATTCAGAAAACAAAACATCACTAATTGCAATTTAGATATTAAATGTGTAAGTTTATTTGAAATGGTCATTTGCACTAGAGCTTTTCCATGGACAATTTTAAATTTACTGACATTATTGAAATAAAGAGCTAGCACAATGTTCTCCCTGGATTGTAAATTCTCCAGAAGTCTCGACCATTCCTTTAGGTGTATATTCGGTGGATCATGAAAAAAATTAGATATGCAGGTAAACTTTATCTTTTCTATCTATTATCACACTGTCAAGCCATGCCATCCAAGGTTAGCTATCTCCGCAATACCAGATTCCAGAAGTCAAGGGCAATGCCTGGCCTAAACACTACTTCATTGCAGTCAAACCTGCATACTGAGGGATGGGTAGGAAATGTCTGACAGATGAGACTTTGCCCTAGCAGGTTTGCAACGCCAGACAGTCTCCCACTGTGTGGATGTCATTTCTCCCATCTCTCTATAAGAAGCTGGATGTCTCAGTAGTGAGCTGGTCTCCCCTGTCACCCTGCATGAGGTGACCCATGGGACAGCCTACTCGAGCTTATTCACAGGGATAGAGTAAGTACCTTGGCTTCAGATACCTCCAACATATGCTTTCAGAACCAGGAGAATATTGCTACTGTCACCATCATTCAGTTGATGTAGGGATGCACAAGTCACTTGCTCTTTGCTTCAGAGTCTTGTGTTAATAGAGAAGACATGCAGAGCCCAAACATTCACAAAGACTAGATTCACAAAGTCATTCTTACTGACATCCCAGGACTCCCAGAGCAGGCAGAAAGGGGACAGTCTCAGTCCAGGGTCACTGTCTCTAAAAGCTCTCAGGCTGAACCGGAGATCTGTGTACCAGTACTGATAGGAAAACAAGAAAAATTAGATGTCAGTTGAATGGAGTAGCATTTGGTTGCTATCGCACAGCTGGTGACTTTCATGTTAAATGTGAGGACCTCCGGCTCTGTCAGGGTGCTCTCCTTTCCCAACTATTACTGTCACACAACCTAAAACATTGCAGTAGGAAAGATTTCAGTGATCATATTGAAATCTTAAAAATGTCTCTGTGCTTCTTTCTCCTCCAAGAGTGAAAGCTGAGGGTCCCCAGCACAAGGGCCACACCCTTGTCAATTGCAGACTGAGCCATCATGGCCATCATGAATCTTTGATCCAGTGGGCTCTTTTGGGACCCAGAGAAACAGGATATGCCTATTGCTTTCCAGAAGCTTCCAGTGCCTGAGCCCTAGCCACGTTAGCCTCGGGCACACAACATCCATAAGTTTCCACAGCCCCTTCCTTGAACTCCCTTTGACTTACCCAGGACCATTTATTTCTCCATGATTTCCAGTGAGACCTACATTATGCTCCTTCTGTCTCATTCTGGTCTCTCTATACTCTTCATTCTCTCTCCCAAGAAGAATTCTCAGTCTTCACAACATGTCTATAGGTGAACCTTATAGGCACTGAACGAATGGGCTGAGAGGCTTGGTGTTGCTACAACACTGGTGACATCACAGGGAGTTCAAAGAGCTCTCCAGGGTACAAAGGAATGTCCAGAGAAGGGCCTGCTGATGTCATGGGGCACTGCCTTTGCCTCCTTGTTAGTTGTTGTCCCTGGACTGACCAGAAGCTGAGGTTTCCTTTCCAGAAGCCTCTGCTGGGACACAGGGAAATCCATTGAGTCCTCATCCTTCCAAAGCTAGAGAGTCCTCTCTGCTTTAGTAGAATCCTTTCACTCTTTTGGGGAGTTGAAGACTCATTTTATAAACACTGCCCACAATTGACTCTTCCACAACTCAACATCCCTACACAATAATATGAGAATTAAATCATACAGAGGAACTAGGTCAGCATGAGGTAGAGGTGGAGGGTTGAGTGCTCTGATATGAAAAGGCTCCCCAGGAAGGATAAGGTTAAGGGAAGGTGGCAATTGGGAATTCATAAGAGAGATAAGAGTGTTTTGAGAGCCCAGCTGCACCAGAATGTCCTTTCCACATTCCTGGTGTGTTAGTCAGGGCTGTCTAGAGTAACAGCCATTATAATAATGAATCTCTCCATAGACAGACAGACAGACAGACAGACAGGCAAATAGACAGACAGGATTTTGCAGTGTGTTACTGGCTGTGTTGATAAACCTTTAATGGCTGAGAATGAATGGAAAGTCCAAGAGTCGAGTAGTTGCTCAGTACACAAGAATGAACATTGTAGCCAGTCTTGTGTGTATGCCAGAATCTAAAGAAGTAGGCAGTAAGGCTTGAGGAGGAAGGTAGCATAGCACCATGCCTGGTGTGGGGATTCCTGGCTGTGGAATATGCCAGAATTTGCACAATTGACCCATTCACCTGAGCTTGCTCATCATCCTTGGGGAAACTGTACCACAGGTGAAGCTTGGGCATCTGATCTCGCCACTACCTGATGCCTAGTGGAGGGGTTGCAGTGGGACTGCAGTGTCAGTTGCTGCCCCATAGCCCCTCTTTTCTCAAGCCCCATTGCTCCTGACCATACACTGCTGAAGATTCATGGCCTTAGGCACCCTGACCCCAGGCTCCTTGCACCAGCTCAGTGGGAGCTGTGTTTCTCTCAGTCCCTGGGAGAGAAGACCTGCCAACTCTAGGAGCCCACAGTTAGCCTGCTTCATTGTGTCTTGTGCCTGGGGCCGGGTGCTGAGCATCCCTATCACACAGTACTCTATGCAGAGGCACAGCTTCTCCTACCATATCATTCAGCAGCAGAGCCTGGGGGCCTCATGCTGCCCTCATGGACCTTGGTCATTCAGCTGCTGAGCACCTGTGACAGTTCCCCATTCACTCATCACCTCACCCTAACTTGCTATGGGACCTCTACAGCTGCTTGAGAGGCTTTCTAAGGCTGGCAGTCTAAGTGTCTCAGAGTCCTCCAGCCAGGAACCTTGCCAAGGCCTGCCATTGCAGACACCTGTCCATCTCCAAGGAATGAGGCAAAGAGGTACCCTCGAGGGGTTGGGAGAGAAGTTCAGAGGGCACCAGGTTGGGGTGATCCTGACACAGGACAACTCACTGACCTGGCTGAGAAATTAACTTAAACTCTGCTTCAATGGCATCCATGATCCTCGGTTTTTTGTTGTTGTCGTTGCTGTTATTTTTGTTTTTTCATCTCATTGTTTTGGTTTTATTGTAGCTAAGAATAGAATTCCATCTCTTCTTTCACTTAAAATCCTTAGTTATAGCTCATATATGATAACTCTCACCTTGGAAGAGCTTCCTAATATTTATCTCAGACCAGTGTGAGCTTGTGACTCACTATCTCCCTAAAATATAATATTCCTGAATTCAATATAATGCCCAGAACAGCCTTGGTAAGAGTAGACAGCCCTTGACCTGGTTTATTGAGGATTTTTTCCTCCTTATTGTTTTGCAAAAAAGTTACAATTATCTGGGGTGGAGAAATACTTGCTTTCAAAAGTCTGATAATGGCTTCCTTGCCAGCATGAAGTGGGCATTTATCTTAGACTATTTTCCTCTGTTCTTTGGAAGCTCAGTTCCTATTTGTTTGGTAAATGGGCTTCATTTTTAGTATCTTATGGGTTGTATCTCACCACTGCTCAAAAACTCAATGTAAAAAGAATGTATTAAACTCATTTATTACCTTGTGAAATGTATACATTATGGATACTTTTTCATGAACTTGCACATACTCTATTTATTGAGTATGATAACAAACAGTACACACACACACACATACGCACACACACACACATTCTTCTATATGGTAAATTATAATAGATATTATTAATAGGGAAAATGTGGAATATATGCCCTTTCATAATACTATAAGCAATACATAAAAACTCTTGTGTATTTTATTGAAAACAAATAAGAAAAAAACACTAAATTTAAGAATTTTTAAGTATGGTTAGAGTTACTGCATATGTTTTATATTGATTGTGGTTATTGTGAATGGTGATGTTTTTCTGATGATCCCACCCCATCCACTAGCACATTTACAGCCTTTGTTACTGTATCTGACCCCCAGAGCAACAAGCTTCCTTGCCTTTATATCCCTCACTGTTGAGTGTCTTATAGAAAGGTGTCAAGGGGGTCTTCTCAGAAGATCCTTTGAGTTAAGTGATTTAGGATAGGGTGAGGAGGTAGTCTCACTCTGGATTCCATGCTGTGAGAAGACAGGACAATGTTGTGATGGGGCATCGTACATATCTTAGTCTAGGAGGCTGGGGAGGAAGAGTGTGGCTGCAGGCTTCCCATAATCAACTGGGAAGTCCCACTTGTGTTTGCTAACAGAATAGACTGCTTTATGGCTGATAGATACTTGTATTTTGTCTTTGCTGAGACATTTTACTGGTATTTTATATTGTGAACTTAATACCTGGAAAAAGGAGAATATCAACTGTGAAATTGCAATGCCCTATGGTCATGTGTGTTTGATATTATCTTAATTGATAATTGATGGAGCCAGGCCCAGCCAACTGTGGGTAGCACCATACATAGGCAGGTAGAAGTTAGTTGAGCATGAGCCAGTGAGCAAACCAGTAAGCAATGTTCCTCCATGGTTTCTTCTTCAAACTCCTGCCTTGCCATCCTGCCCTGCCTTAGCCTCACAGTGGACTGACCTGGAAGTGTAAGACACATAATCCTTGAGAATAGAGTGGTGCACTGTAATAGTGAGCTTCTCATTGCTGTAACAGGATACTTGAGAAAGTCAGTGGGCAGGAAGAAAGACTCATCTGGTTTCAGAGATTTCACTCCAAGGTTGCCGAGTTCCCTTGTTTCAGGCCTATGGGAACAATGATGCTCACTCTATGGTGGCCAAGAAGCCGAGGGGAAGGGCCAAGGACAAGAAATGATAAGGTTTAATAAGCACAGCACTCACTTCTTTGCCAGCACACTCCTGTTGTGATACTTTGTGTTCTGACTAAAAAACTACACTGATGATCAGTGAACAGAGCTGGGCACTAGTGAACCATAGAGGTCTGGAGGTCTGTACAGAGGATACAGGGAGTGACAATATAGGACAGAGACAGGTAGTGATAATGTGGGGCATACAGAGGATATCGACCTTTTGACTCTGAGGATTGTCAGAGAGGTAAAAATGGAGTGTGGAACGTCAGAGGGAGGCCAGAGCCTCTGGCCCAGGAGCAGTATGAGATGAGGCCCAGCAATGTCAGAGGGAGGCCTGAACCTCAAGTCTAATAATATTCTCATTCACTGAAAAGATTTGTCACTCATGTTGATTTAATAAAATGCTGATTGGTCAGCAGAGACAGACAGTATAGGCAGGGCTAGGACATTAGTAGATTCGGACGAGAGGAAAGACAGAGACTCAGTTGCTATCTAGATACAGAGGAAGCAAAATGAGAATGTCGAATTGAGAAATCGTGCCAAGCTACATGGCTAAACATAAATAAGAACTATAGGTTAAGTTGTAAGAATTTTTTAGTAATAAGCTGCAGCAATAGGCCAAACAGTTTATGATTAATATAAGCCTCTGTGTGTTTATTGAGAATGACTGGATGTAGGACTGGGCAGAACAGAAACTTCCATCCTCCCAGGCCCTGGAGCAATGAGTGACCACCAGTTGAGACTACAGCAGTGGCTTCCAGCTGTTCCTTCCAGAAGCTATCCCAAAAAGTATCTGCGAGAAAGAGCACCTGTGTCCCAGCCATCATTCACTGCCATTTCTCAATTCGAGATACCCTGTTGCTACATGAACCACAGGATCCTCAGTCCCCACCTACACATAGAGGAGCAATAACTGGAAGAGTGGTCTGCCTGCAACTTGAGAAGAAACCACCAGAGCTGTAGGCCCACCTGCACCTCAAGGAGTCACCATCTGAGCCTCGGACCCACTTCTTAGCGTACCCTGGAAACTCTGTTCTGTTTGCACCCCAAGAAGCAATCAATTGAGCCACATCCTCCAACTATAGAAATAGGAGAAAAAGAGACCCTCTGAAGCACAAGCTCCACCTACATCATTCAGAGGAAGAGATGCATAGACAACAAAATACAAACTCACTCAACATTAAAAAGAAACTAGTGATGCTACAACAGCAAGACCTGAACATTCCAACACAGATGAAGCAGAAGAAAATGATTGAAAAATGACTTTTTCAGCATGATTGAGGCCCTTAAAGAGGAAATGAAAAATCTTAAATAAATGATGAAAAGGACAAGCAAAAAAATGTGAGAAATCAACAAATGCCTTAAAGAAAACCAAGGGAAATAAATCAAACAAATGTAGGAAATAATCCAAGACATGATCTCTGAAATAGACACAATAAAGAAAACACAAACTGAGAGAATCTGCAAATAGAAAATCTGTGTAAATGCTCAGGAACCACAGCACGCATAAACAACAGAATACAAAGATTGAAGATAGAGTTTTAGGTGTTGAAGATGCAATAGTGGAAATAGATTCATTGATCCAAGAAAATTTTAAATCCATCAAATCCTTAACACAAAACATGTAGGAAATCTGGAACATCATTAAAAGACTGAATCCAAGAATAATATGTATAAAAGAAGGAGAAGTCCAACTCAAAGGCACAGAAAATATACTCAACAAAATCATAGAAAAAAAGTACCCAACCTAAAGAAAGACATGCCTATGAAAGTACGAGATGCTTGCAAAACACTCAATAAACAGGACCAAAACTAAACAAAAAGTCCTCTCACCACATAATAATCTCAACAATATCATAGAAAATAAATGAAGAATATTACAAGCTGAAAAGGAGAAAGGCCAGGAAACATATAAAGGCAGACATATAAGAATTATTCCTGACTTCTCGCTGGAAATACTGAAAACGAGAAGGCCCTTGACAGATATTATCCAGAAACTAAGGAACCACCGATTCCAACCATAGATGACTATAACCATCAAAGCTTTCATAGATGGATAAAATAAGATATTCCTTCATAATTCCAAATTTCAACAATACCTATCCACAAACCCAGGCCTACAAAAATTAATAGAAGGAAAACATCAACCAAAGCTACATCCACAGGAACACAGGCAATAGATGAGCTTGCATTGGCAAATCCCAAAGAAGTGAAATGAAAACACAATGTCATCATCACCAACAACAAATAACAGGAGGTAGCATTCACTGGTCATTAATATCCATTAATATAAATTGTGTCAATTCATCTATAAAAAGACAAGTCTAATAAATTAGATATGAAAGTAGAATTCATCCTTTTGCTGCATACAGGAAACATACCTAACCTCAGAGACAGACATTACCTCATAGAAAAGGGTTGAGAAAAAAATATTTCCAATGAAATGTACTTAAGAGGGTGTACCTATCCTAATATCTAGCAATCTAGACTTCAAACTAAAATCAATCAAAAAGGAAAAAGAAGGGCATTTCATGTTCTTAACAACAAAAATCCATCCGGAAGAAATCTCAAATCTGAACATCGGTGCCCCAAACACAAGGGCTCCCACATTTGTAAAAGAAATATTGCTAAAGTGAAATCACTACTCATGCATCAAGGACAACTCCACTGTTGACTGCAGTGCTCTGAAACTGTTGGCTGGCCATGAAGCCCTTAACCTGAAGCTATGGGGAAACTTGCATATTCAAAGCATAATAGATCCCTACCCTAACTCTCAACAACCTGCACAATGCAGAACACTCTCCATTCTAGGTCAGTGGGAACTGAAGCTCCTTTCAGTGAAAATGGCACATAGATCTTAGGGAACAGGACAGATGAAAAGTGTGGGTATCTATACATGCTGTAAGGTGATGATTTTCTTCAATGCTTCCTGCAAGGTGGGTTTCTTTTTCTATGCTGTGAATATATATTTCTATTAGTGGATGATGCCTAAAGCTGTTTCAGGCAATGGGCAGGTAGGACATAACCAGGCAGGAAGTATAGACAGGGCTACCAGACCAGCAGAATGATGGGGAAGAGGAAGGCAGAGGGGAGCAGCCAGAAAGATGCCATGTAGATGCCAAGGGAGCAAGAGGGCTGGGTAAGCCAAGACAAAAAACAGACACATAGTAATAGAAATGGTTTAATAATTAAGAAAAAAAACTAGCCAATGAAAAGTCTGATTCATCTACCAAACAGTTCATAATTAATATATGTCACTGTGTGTTTCACTGGGACTAAAGTTCTGTGGGTCCAGACAGAACCAATGTCTGCCTACACTTCCCTCCATCAGGCCAGAATCCATTCTCAAGTATTTGTAGCCAGTTGCCTCTGCACATGTATGAGAGGTAACTTTGTGTGCTCTGATATCTAAATTGATTTCTTCTGTGAGGCCATGGCTGCAGCATAGCTTCTCCATTGCATATTAGGTACCAAACCTGATATCAGGCCTCCTATTACAGGTAGAGATGACAGATGGAAAGACCCCTGGGCTCCAAAAAATATTAGTGAGGCACCTGTGTTCATGTGAGATAGAGAGAAAGAGAGGTAGAGAGAGAGACACATACAGAGAGAGAGAGACTCAGAGAGAGAGAGAGAGAGAGAGAGAGAGAGAGAGAGAGGCAAAGCAGGATAGATGTCTTTGAACTCTCTGAATCCCTGGGGCAGGGGATAGGGGAAGTCAGCATGAATAACAGTTTCCCTTATTACCTATCACTGTGCTACACATAGTAGGAGCTTGTATTGGCACACTGGTCCCTGTGATGAACACTTGAAACAATTTAAAAGAGGGTAAGGCTTCTTTTAGCTCCTGGGTTCAGAGGGTTTGATCCATGGACCTCTGGCTCTTCTTTCATTGCCTGTGGTAAGGCAGAGCATCATGGCAGGAGCAGAGCTGATCTTTTGGAAACCAGGAAAGGGGGAGGGGCAGAAAAAGACCCACTTTAAGGGCATGCAGTCATGTTCTTCTTCCAAGCACACTGTCCCTCCCAAGATTTCCATGGCTTCCCAGGGAGAGAGAGAGGCCCCTGCAAGACATACCAGCTGCCACAGGCCACAATTTAATTTTATGTCTACTTGAAATATGATGGCATGACAATGGAGGAATTGATTTTTTAAATGTCATTTGAGTGGTAAAATTTGCATGTTGTTAGGGTCACCATGTTGGGTAGTGGCAGTTTATAACACTGAAACCCTGAAGGCCTGGGACTTTGAGACACAGAAAATAGCAGGTATCACTGTAGTCAGTACTATCAGTCTGTGTTTCTCTCAGACCTCTAGATGAAGATCCAGAGAAAGTCAGTTTCCCCCAGACATTCACATTATGTAGGCTGCCCTTTGGGAATGGAGCTGAAGGGCACAGAGACACTTCTGGCTATAAAGGCCTTCAGACAAGCTGGCCAGGCCTTGAGCAGGAGTCCAGTGTAGCTCTCACTCCCCCTAGATGCCCCAGTGAGAATTGCCTTCACTTCAATTCCTTCCTTGCCCTCTCTGACAAAACAGAACAATGTCACCCAGTATCAGAAATCAGATTGACATAGCCAACTCAAGCCACATAAGAATAGAGCAGAAAGGGTCCATAAAGATCATTTTTCCACACCGAAAACACAGGCCAAGGAGGTGACAGGAATTTGTCTGGCCTCTATGCCTCTGGCTGAATCCACAGATGGGAAGTGAAAAACAGGAACAGCTGGTTCCTGGTCAAGGTCAGGCCTTCCTTCTGCCCCTTTATCACCACTCAACAATTGGGTGAAGACAGCAATGCTGCCAGCCATCATGGAGCAATACATGCTTTTGGATCACATCTTGTTGAAATCTATCATTCCCACTTTGTTTGATCTTAAAGATATCAGTACTGTAAGTCTAGTTTTTGAAAACTCTGTTGGCAGAACAAAGATAAATTAAATAGTGAGCTCCTATCATGAAAATAGTGAAACTAAAATGCTCCGATCGGTGGTGCATTCCTTTAATTCTGACACTTGGGAGGCAATGGAAAACCTGAATCTGTGAGATCTAGGCTGCCAGGGGGTATAAAGTGAGACCTTGTCTCAGAACAGAAACCTGAATCTCCCTGTGTATGACAGATTTAGTAGCACTTAAAAACAAAATGTTTTCTGCTTTTGATTGATTGAACAGATACTGTTTGTCCTTTTGGGGTAATACTGACAACATTTGACACTTTATCTCGCACAAAGGTCTGCATGTCCAACTTCATTAATTTTTATTCTCCAACTCCCATAACTCAGCATGATATGGAGGTCACTTAACCAAGCAAGTTGGACCAACCACCAGTAAGTCACACTCTGCTAGGCCTATATAAGCTGTGTGTAGCAGACTTTTGTTGAATGTCAAAAGTTCAAAATTTTAGCTCTGAAAGCAGCTAGAGTGTATGTTGTTGGGCATAAATGACACTCATGAAGTTACCATTCTTAACAAAGGCTGAGTGTGAAGTGTCTATCAAAGCAACTAGGAAGGCGAGATAGCAGGACCATGATCTTGGACCATGTGTGTAGAGGATCTCATTTTTGGTATGAGTGTGGCAGAGTATAGCTCAGTTCTCAGCCAATAGATACCTCCCTGTGCATAATTACAGCAGTTGTTGGAACTGTTAACTTCTTTCTAGTGTATTGTGGATGTGGTGCTCAGCTTTGTGTCCCTGTGCACATGTGTACTGTGTGCCTGTCTGTTTGCCCTGTGCTCATGCCTGTGCATATAGAGGCCAGAGGAGGACATAGGCTCTTTTGTTTTACTGTCTCAGCCTTTTGACTGGACTGGCTGTCATAACCCTGGGGTAGCACACATGGCCACGCCCAGCTTTTATGTCAGTGCTGCAGGTTCAAACTCAGGGTCTCATGTTTGTACAACAGGAGCTCTTACCAACTCAGTCATCTCCTCACCCCAAAGCTTAGAGCTTAATACGGAAAACTGCCAAATTTTCACTCATTGCAAAACAAAGTGAAGCAAAAATTAATGCCATGGGACTCAATACTATCTGCATGACCCTGAGTGGCCTGTGATAGTCGCATATAAACAGACATATATAGACACCTATGTTTTTTTCTTTTCCTAATTTTCAACTGGAATCCTTTGGAAGGTACAGCTTACAACTTACAACCACAGTTTCTCTAAAACTGGAATCTGGTCCCAATATTTTTCTAGTTTTAAAGCACTCCAGCAAGATAAGGCCTTGAATAGGGACTCACTCTACATTATCAGCCCCCAGACACAAGCATTTTCAGGTGGGTCTGTTCCACACACTTTGGACCTCTTAGCCAGCACCAGCCCCTGACTATCAGGACAGTAATTTGTATGGAAGTGCTTCTCCCATTACACATATCTGTCATTTGCCAGGAACTGCTTCCTTGCTAAAACTGCTCGTCAGCCATAGAAAATAATATAGGGGTTCTGAAGAAGGATGGAAGGAAAGGGGGAAGGGACAACAGAAGGTAGGAACAAAGGTAGGAACGGAGGGGAAAAATGGAGTGAGGAAGGAAGGAAAGAAGGAAGGAAGGGAAGTAAGGAACATGTGCTTACCAGGAATTCTTACTTCTAGTTATATATCTAAAAGAAGTGAAGGCAGACATTTAACACTTTCAGGGATGGCAGAAGGGCTCAGTATGTTAAGGCATTTGCCACCAGACATGAAGTCCAGATTTCTACCGAACTGTGTCCAGGAAGGAAAATAAATGTTCCCACTCTACCTCCTGACCAACTCAGAGCATTGTGAAGAGCCATGGGAAATGGATTTTCTAAGATTTCTTATTTATATGTTCCTTGTTTAAAACTCCTAAGAAGGAATAATTTGTAAAATGGTTTCATATTCAGATACACAATCAAGAGCATTTCACTTGATGGGAAGTTGAGAGTGGCATCCATCCTTGAACCAGTTAAAAATCCTAGTCACTTACCCCTGTAGGAGTTGTTGCTTCTGTAAGTTATGTAATCAGCCACCAGAGCATGTGCTAGCAAATGCAATTTTCTGTTTAAATAGAGGGTGTGTGCAAGAGACACCCAGCTTGAGATCGCCCCTCTGTGCACATCAGCACAGCATGTGTGACCCCAGCTGGCTCTTGGTTAAGGTAGGCCTACATAAGTGTGTGGCTGACTAGGCCAAGAGATCATTCCACATGCAAAGCAGGTGTGACCATTTAAAAACACTACTGGGTCCTGTTTACCTTGTGGTTACAAATGATGTGCTTTTCCAACTCACTGCTTCTCTGGCTGCACATCAGGGCCAATGCAGACATGTCAAACAAACCCTGAAGATTGCTGCACCTGCATAGCCAGAGTACCAAGCTTGGTTGAGGGTGTCAGGATTGAAACACTGAGCAGGCTGCCTGGAGAAGTTATGAAGAAGCTTCTGCTACCACCACTGTTTTATTACAGAGTAATGGGCTTCTACACCCAAGCAAAGGGATGGGCTATGAATAGGAGGAAGTCATGCACCACCCACACCTGGGGTCAAGGCACAGGCACTGCAAACCTGAAAGTTTTGAAAACAACCTTGTTTGCTCAACCTTGTTTGCATGGAAGTTCTACATCTGGGTGGGAAGGAAAAGCACTGTAAGGGAAAAGCACTTAAATTTCCCAACAGAAGATGTTTACACTTCACCCAGATTTAATCAGACTCTCAGACAGCATCCTCATAGCATAGCAGGGCATTATTCAGTTGAATTTGAAAGATGGTTCTTAGATTATGGGAATCAACCAGAGAAAGTATTGTTCCTCCATATGGGCTCCAACCCCAGACTCAGTAGTGACTGCTGAGAGCTATACTTCTGTTTATTGTAAGGATGTGGTTAATGGCAAAACAATGTTGAGTTTCCTTTGGAGGTATAGTAACATTATATTGTTACACTGTTGGTAGCTGGCCCTGAGTCACATCCTCTTGCAGAATTACTTACACCTTAAAACTCTAATTGAGCCTTATCTTGGTAAAAGAGAAAACTGCAAAACAATCAGACTGTTCCACTCAACTCAGGAACTGAGATGAACCAGACACCAGGAACTGAGATAAGCAGACATTTATGGTCTGATGTTTATGGCCTGGGACATTACCAGAGCCCCAGAGTCAGCACAGCTACCCCTCCCCACTTCCTCCTGGCTTTGCTTTAAAAACCCCTTTTTTGCCTAATAAAGTTAGACCTTGACAGGCATTGCTTGGTCTCCTTCCTTCTTTCTCTCCCATTATTTTCAGGTTCTAGCCCACCTTGACCCAGGAATAACTAGGCCCCACTGGTCGGGGCATTATACAAACGTGAGACACTCACCCTAATGTCTGTCATTAGCACATTCAATGGCTTTCCCAAGGCCAAAGGTACATATGTTTTGGTTTTCCAGACAAGATTTCTCTGTGTCACCCTGGCTATACCTGAACTCGCTCTGTAGACCAACCAGCCTGACCACAAACTCACAGAGATCCAACTCTGCCTCCCAAGTACTGAGTTTAAAGTATTGAGCCACCATCACACATAGACACCCCACATGCCACCACAACAACCACCACAACTGGGCTGATATTTTCTGTTTTAAGGAAAAACATTTTTTACACAATATATTTTGATCACAATATCCCCTCCCCCAACTCCTCCCAGATGTTCCCACTTACCTTCAGGCTCTTTATCTTTCCTGAAAACAAAAGCAGAGCAACACAAAGAGCCCTTGAGAAAAGAATAACTTGTTTTCATTGGCATTTAACCCCAGGCATTTGAGCACAAAAAGAACTAGAATGCCTGTGTACTCTTTCCACAGATGGATTCCCATACCAAGATCCACTGATTGGCTTTAAGCATTACCCTTCTTTCCAGCAATGAGGTCAACTACTACTGTAAGAGTGCCAACACTCTTGTCTTACTGACACCAGTCTCAAAACCCAGAGTCCAAATCCAAACGGTCATACTAGGAAAAATAGCAATTTCCCATCTAAGAACACTACTGTCCATGAGACTGGGTGTCTGGTAAACTAGGACTTTAGTCAGGACAATGCAAACCCCTCTTCTAACAGTGCACTTGATCACCTGAGATTATTGTCTGTATCCATTATATACACACCCCACTCTAACAATGGAGTATGTGTATCTTCCCCTTAACAACCATCAGAATTAAACATTCTATTATATCTTATCATTGTTGCATCCAGGTATAAAAGTAGGGAGATTTGGACAGGGCAAAGTTTCTTTTATCTTGTCCCACCTGGAACCTTCTTTGGTTTCACCTGAAACTGACACCCCACCCAGTAGTTTGAAAGAAAATGGCCCCCAAAGGAACTGTCACTGATGGGAGAGGTGGCCTTGATGGAGTAGGTGTGGCCTTGTAGAGGAAGTGTTATAGTAGGGCTGGGCTTTGAGGTCCCATATGTGCTCAAGGCACTGCAAAGTGACACAGACTATTTTGTGCTGCCTGCAAGATTTATGATTGTTACTTCTTCAGCACCATGTCTGTCTACACACTGATGTTATCACCATGATAATGGACTGAACCTCTGAAATGTAAGGGAGCCATCACAAATGTTTTTCCATTATAAGAGTTGCCATGGTCATTGTCTCTTCACAGCAGCAGAAACCCTAAGACACCCCCATCTACTCCTGGTATGAAAAGTCCCATGAGAAAGTACCCAAACGTGTTCAAGTAATTTGGGTCTAAATGTCCAAGCCACTGCATGTTTTTGGCTTCTTTTTAACTTTTTCTTACTTTACTTCACCCTGCAAACACGACGTAGTTCTCCCATGTTCTTTTCCTTAAAAGATCCCAGTAAAATGCATTCAATGATGTTCCTCATGTGTTTTTCTCTCCAGGCTGTCCCCACCTGAATTAATGCAGACTTAATTCAGACCAGCCACTGTGAGTGGGCTCTTTGGCCTTTACTCTGCCACAGGCCAAGCTTATCTAAACTATATTTGGTTGCATAATAAGTCAGCTGTCCTCCGACTGAGCTTTCAGGGAAGATCCTATATTTTTTTTTCATCTTTTGACTATAGAGCATTACGTTATTTTGTAATCAGGTCATTTTTAAAAGAGAATTCAAAAAGTCTTCAATCAGCTAATTAAAGAATGAAATGTCTATGCCATTTTCTTGAAAGTCCAATATAGCTACTTAGTATATGTCTTAGAGTCTAAAAATAGAGTATACCTACCAAATAGTAAGGAAATATAAAAAATTAGAAAAAATCCATCATATTTGATATTTATGTTTACTTATGTATTTAAAAAAACTCAAAAAGTATACATCTTGGATTTTTAATGTTTTCCATAAAAAGCCTGAATTGATACTCTTAAAATATGGTTAAGTATTTTGCCATCACAAACAACAGGAACTGAACTCCAGTGCTGTTCAACTGTGTCAAAGCAAAATTAGTGAATATATAAATCAAGAGAATCATTATTAAGCCATACACAACTAAAAAATCTAGAGAGAGTTCTCATAACTCTTCAATAATATTTTCTTCTCCTCTTTACTTACTTCCACCCCAAAGTCTTTGCAAACCAAATCTGGTTCCTTAAAAAGAAAAAGTAAAATCTTTTCCCAACCCTTTACCCTGAGGTAATGTCTATCTTTGAAGCTAAGATGTGTTTCTTGTATGCAGCAGAAGGATGGATTCTGTCTTCGTATCCATTCTGTTAGCCTGTGTCTTTTTATAGGTGAGTTAAGACCATTAATGTTGAGGGTGAGTAAGGACCATTGATTGTTGATGCTTATTTGATTTAGGTTTGATGTTGGCAGTGGTATTGTGAATATATTAGTTCTGCTTCACCCTTGGTTTCTGGTGTAGTTGGATTATCTGTTGCCTACATTTTTGTGGGCGTAGTTACCTTCCTTGGGTTGGAGTTTTCCTTCTAATACTTTCTGTAGGGCTGGATTTGTAGATACATATTGGGAAAATCTGGTTTTGTCATTAAATATCTTATTCTCTCCGTCTATATTGATTGAGAGTTTTGCTGGATATAGTAGTCTAGGCTGGCATCTGTGTTCTCTTAATACTTTTAGGACATCTATCCAGGACCTTCTGGCCTTGAGGGTTTCCATGGAGAAGTCAGGTGTAATTTTGATAGGTCTGCCTTTATATGTTACCTGTCCTTTTTCCTTCGCTGCTCTTAATATTCTTTCTTTATTCTGTATGCTAGGTATTTTGATTATTATATGTTGAGGGGTCATTTTTCTTTGGTCCAGCCTATTTGGGGTTCGGCATGCTTCTTGTACTTTCATGGGCATGTCCTTCTTCAGATTTGGAAAGTTTTCCTCGATGATTTTGTTGAATATGTTTTCGGCACCTTTGAGCTGGGCTTCCTCACCTTCGTCTATGCCTATTATTCTTAGGTTTGGCCTTTTCATGGTGTCCCACATTTCCTGGATGTTTCATATTAAGGATTTGTTGGATTTATGATTTTCTTTGGTCGATGAATCTATTTCTTCTAGTTTATCTTCGGCGCCCGAGATTCTCTCTTCCATCTCTTGAATTCTGTTGGTTATGCTTGTGTCCATAGTTGCCGATTTTTTTGCCCAGCTTTTCAATTTCCAGCATTCCTTCCGTTTGTGTTGCCCTTATTTTCTCATTTTCAGTTTTCAAGTCTTGAACTGTTTCCTTCACCTGGTTAATTGTTTTTTCTTGGCTTTCTGTACTTTCCTTAAGGAATTTGTTCATTTCTTCCACTTTTTTGTTTGTTTTTTCCTCCATTTCTTTAAGGGATTTTCTCACATCTTCTTTGAGGGCCTCTATCATTTTTATGATGGTAATTTTTAAGTCTTACCCTTCTGCTTCCTCTGCTTTGTTGTTGTGTTCCATTCTAGTTGGTGTAGAATCCCTAGATTCTGGTGGTTTCATGTTTGTCTTTCTGTTGTTAGGTGTTCTCTTGTATTGCCTTCTTCCCATAGCTTCTTCCAATAGGTGTTGGTGGTGTCTCCCCCCTATCTTTATGGTACTTCCCCGATGGGCTTATGTGGGTCTGAGATTCAACATCTGTAGCTCTGTGAGATCCAAGCTCTCTAGAAGGTTTCTTCGCAGACAGGGATCCAGGGATGGGGTCAAGGATGAGGATCCAGAAGACGATGCCAGCAGGTACTCACAGTGGACCTCTGGCCAATAGCTCTGGCCGATAGCCGGCTGAAGAGGAAGAGGGCTGAGCTGGAACTTGAGAAGGTTTTGCAGGGTAGTGGGATCTCACTGGAAACTGGCACTATCGAGCTGAGACCTAGTTTTTTGGCAGAGGCCAGGATTTGGGGGTCAAGTATCTGGCTCTCAGGAACTCCAAGTGGACCTCCAGAGATAGGCGGATCTCTGGGAGGGGCCCGGGACTCCAGCAGAGGACTGGAGGCGGGTTCAGAGACCAAGCTGGTGGAAATTACGGGTAGTCCCGTGTGGATAGTAAGGTCTTGTTTGTTCAGAGTTGCTCCTAGAAGTCTCCAAAGTAGGGTGGACTGTTGGATCCACCCTCTGTCCCTGTGCTCAACCAGAGCAGCAGGACCCTGGGTGGAGTAGGGCACAGGGTAGGGGGGGTAGGCTGGCGGTGGGGTGGGTGGTGGTGTATCAGAGCTCCAAGGGTGCACTGCAATGTCCATGCTTGTGGGTCTAGCCTTATGACTCTGAGCATGGGGAGGCTGAAAGGGCTCACTATACTGAGACAGTTTACAGCCATCTACAGCAACATCTGCACAAGGAGAAGACACAGCTGCACAAAGTGGTAGACAAGCTGAGGCAAGAGACCAAGAAGGTGCTAGGGGAATGGATCCTGCTGCAGCACTATCTGGGGGAACTGAAAGTCATCTTTGAGGAGGAAGAAGAAGGCATCAGAGGGTTCTGGACCCAGGAGCAGCAGGTAGGGACAAGCAGATATGTCTCCAGGCTAGGACCTGCACCATTTCCTCATGTTACCTAAGCCCGTCTACCCATCCATCCTAATGTGCTTTCCCTTATCACTTTACTCGCCCTCCCACACACATTCATCCACCTCACTCTCATGACTACATCCAGCTGTTCATCGGGGTTTCTACAAGTGAGTCTCTCGTAAGAATTAACTGGCAAACAAAACCTGCTGCTTTTCTTGAAGCTTCAGGTCAAGCAGGGAGAGGGCTCAATAATACAAAACATACTTCCAAGTCATTGAGATGGTAGGAATGCTGTGTACTGTCTTGAGGAGATAGTTCCCCATCCTGTGGCCCATTGCCTTTGCAGAGTCCATGTGACATCACTGGGGCGCAGGGCAATCAGCTGGGAATTAGGAGATCCTACTACAAATGTCAATGAGTGATTCTCATTGGCCCTGTTTTGGATTTCAGGTGGCCTTTCTTCTTAACATTCTCTGCATCCCGATGTGGTCTCTCCACTCTGCTCAACTCTTGCTTCACACTGACAGGAACCTCAGTGCGAGGTGGCCACAAGTGTTTCCTGTGTGTTTCCTTGGCAACATATCCCATCACACAGCTTATAGTATGGTGCTGATGCGTTGTCCAGGCATGGGGAAGGGACTTGTGTCAGGCTGGTTGGTTGTTTGGGAGCTCTGAGGCTTCTAGAAAAAAAAAATCCAGACTGTTCAGCATAGTCTGGCCAATCACAACATATTCTCCTTTGCAATTTTAGTCCTGGGATATGGAGTGTAGAGTCATTGGATTCTTCTGGTATATCTGCTGTGCTTAATCCAAACTGAAGTGATCATCTACTATGTTATGTCCTCATCTTCTTTTGTGCTCAGATTCCATCTGTGTATTTCTCTCTCTGTATCTCCCTCGGTCTCTCTTCTTTCATGTTTTGCTCTGTTCTGTTTTTGTTTTTGTCGGTGGTGTTGGTGGTGTTGTGTTTGGAGCTATGTGAATTGTATAGTACACCAAGCTTGTGTATAATCGCTCGAAGAGATTTCCGGTTTGTCAGTCTCTGCTCTGAAACAGGCATTCTTCCTACCCAGAAGCTTTGATTTTGGTAAAACGGGAAGGCCATCAAGCTCCTGGTATCCTCCCTGCGTGCTTGTACAGTGAGCGAATGTACTCATGCCTATACTGAAAAAAAAATAAATAAAAAAACACCCTCCTAAGGACACATTCTTCTAATGAATAGGTGCATCAGAGACTGGAGGGAAATCCCCAGTCCCAGCAGAAGGAGAGCGAGCTGGGCAATCAGAAAAAGAAGTTTGCAGAAAAGCTGCAGCATTACTTGACTATCTCCCTGATGAGGTATGTACCAGAGTGGCAGTTGGGATTTGGATCCAAGTGGATCTCTTCCTTCTCCCTTGGATGTCTGCCTTTTGAGGTATCTGCATATACATAGCTCTCGCCGACAGTATCAGCAAAAGAACAAGTCAGAGTTGTGCTGATGCAGATAAGAAGAGGTTCCCTACAGGTAATAATATGCTCGATATCCAGGGAGTTGTAGAATGATGCCGACCTTGCTCCCTTCTGAGTTTTGTGGTATGTTCTCACAGGGCTTTCCTTGACCTCACACAGCTCTGCCTGCTTTTGCCTCCTAAGCCTGGGCTTCAATAAAGCTGTGTCTTAAAATGCCGGAAGCAAATTACGTTTTCACTGAGAAACATAAGCCGTATGGATGAGATTCCCGTCCTTGGCTTCTCTTTGCTGTTCTGTTGGCTGTTCTCTTTGTTTGGCCATTTCCCATGGAAAGTGTCTGGCAGATACCGTAAGTTCAGACAGATGTGTCTGCTGAGGGATCCTTGTGAACTCTCACAAGGTGTTGCCTATCGCAGACTCTTTTAGAGAAAAAGGATGTCGATTCCTTAGGAATAGTTTCATCCTTAGGAAAACAAGGCTGGTTTTCTTTACTAAATCAAAACCCCCAGGAGACCCCATGATCCCAGGCACACATCTGAGGCAATACTGCTCCACCATGGTAGGCTCCACCTTGCATATTGCCTGGATGGAAGGTTCCTTCTCAGCGGGAGCCATGAAGATGTCCCGTGGCTTTGTGCAGTTGTCTAAGCCGCAATGTTGTATTATGTCTACCTATAAATTGGGGTGGCCCATGTCTAATTCACCATGAATATTCTGTTTTCTCTCCTATGCTGTTACACATGGATTTAATTTGCCATTCCTTGTGTTACAATATTGTCACCGGACTGATGAAGAATGCTTCATTCTTTCTCATAGAGCACATATGTACATTACTCCGATCAAATGTGACACTTGTTAAAGGTTGAAAATATTGAAACTCAAGGGATCGGTGACCATTCATTGTTCCTTAGGCATACAAACAATGGCTTCCATCGAAAGATCAATGCTGAGCAGCATCAGGCACAATGTGTCTTTTGGAGAGGTCAGAGTTTAAGAGCCCACACAGACGGACCCCGCTAGGAATGTACTCTAAATGCCTCCTTTCCTCCGGCAGATCAGGAAAACTACAGCAAGAACTGGGCATGATGAGAGCCTCGTGCAGACAGACATGCTGCAGCAGGGCCACTAAACTTCTGTGACAGGCAGGTGACCTACCATCGTGTGACATTTCCAGAAACCATGGCATTCTTCGGGTGGAGTTTCTTTCTTGACTCTGGTCTCCTGGGTGTCGATGGGCCCTGATTCGATCTCATCGTTGAACGAAAAAGGCTACTTTTGGATCTCATTGTCTTTCTTTCTCTCACAGCACCCTTTCAGTGAATTCAGAAGGCTGAAGGAAGACACAGAAAACCACAAGCCATAGCATTCTCCACTCAAGGACCAAAACATCAATCCTTAATGATTGCTTCAACTTCCAAGCCCTAAGACGCCTGGCTATCCTTGTCATGATTCGCTTTGAACAATCTGTGGCTGCCTTCCAACCATGTGTCTGCGGAACTAAATCAGACTGTAAAGAATAGCGCTTAGCTTAACTTGCTTGTTTAGTTCATTGATTTCACGTTAGCTTACTTTGACATTTTGGTGTTCTCTGTTTTGCTCAGAAGTTTTGTCATTTTATTGTTCTTGGTTTATCCTTGATATTTTGCTAAGGCTACATGTTTTATGTATCAAGTACCCTGTTTAAGCCCCTGTTGAGTCAAATGACTTTGCTTTTGTAAATAAAAAATAATTCAAACTCTTCTTCTTTAAACTAGACATGGATTCAAGTGTGGTGTCACGCTCCTGTAACCACAAAACTCCACAGATAGAAATGAATCTGTGCATCTTCCTGGTGACTTGAGACAATTTATTATTTCCCAGACGGGCGGAGCTACAAACCCGGTTGGTGCCTTCAGTGGGCACGGATTGGTCTACTCCCTAGTCAAACACTACTTGATGCCAAAAGATCCATATTCCACATGTGACATCGCATATTTACTATTCCAAGAAATGGAGTCTCCATACACACATATATTCATGACATGATGATGTGCAATGTATTCTTGAGAAATACACCTGTGTCTTCTAATTCATCTCGGGAAATATGAAACTCCATTATGGGAATATAAAATACATGAAACCCACCTATATCTGCTTCTGATTTCCTTCAAAGATAGCAACAGTGACAATTGCAAGGTAGAGATCGAAACCCGCTAACGCATATGGGGACACACATTATTTTAAGGTGCAGTTGACTGGACTACTTATTTCACACAAATCTTTTCTTCAGATTTGTTTACTTAATATTTATGTGCACTGGTAGTTTGCCTGCTCTCTGTGTACCAAAGTGTACTGATCCCAAAACACTCGAGCAGGGCAATGGATGAAGGTAAAGTAAAGCCGATGACAAAGGCAAGGGAGTTTGTCTTGGGATGGCTCACGTTCAAGCAGAGTGCCTCTGGCTTCAGGGTCATTGCTCAAAATCCCTAAGGATCAGGTTAAATCAGTTATGTCACCTCTCACCTAGATGACAGTACAGGTTAGGCCCAGCACAGAAATGGAGAAGTAGGAAGATACTCCTGTGGATGTAGGTTTGCAAAGGATGGCTGTCGATGCACTAGCTATTCAGTGTCCTGAGGACGTAAATGTAGTGCTACCTTCTTCTGAGGAGTGAGCATGTCAGTGCAAAACTAGGAAGTGTGTGGGATGGCTGCTGATACCCTACTCTTTACTGTAACAACTCTCAGAAGGTATTGAGGAACGGTTCACTCCAGAGCAGTGCTTAATTCTTGTGAAGTCCCCCTGGAATCAAAATCAAAGTGACTTGTGAGGGTGACAGTTGAGTCTGAGAGTTAATGTGTGAGGGAAGTATTCCAGTGGGTTCCAGTTTGGTTCCATGAAACAATAGCTTTGGAAAGCTCTACTCTCCGGGGAGGAGTGTGCACATTTCAATAACTGTGACACTGGTCACCTTCTCTTTCTGAACAGTAGGCCATACCTGCAGTCATACTGGAAGCTAACTGAGACTTCATCATTCTGCACTTCTAATTACAACCATGTGACATGGGCTTCCTGGACCACCTTTCCATTTGCTGTACGAGCCTGGGTCTAGCCATGCCTCCCTTCCATTTGGCTCCTCACCACAGCTCTTCTGTGTCTTGAAAAATATCCCCAATAGATAATCATGGCTTCTTCTCCTCGCATCTTGTAGAATGTATGGCATTTGACTAAAATTATTAATATTCCATAAACTGCATTGTTCTTTAATGCACGTGCTGGAATATTTGTGACCATTCCCAGTTTTTGCTTGGAAGCAGAGTGCTAGAATGAACAGGCATAAGGAGCTGTTTGACAAAGTCAAGTTACAGACAGGATGCAATGTCATTTTTTGGAGTAGCCAGAGACTCCAGCAGACTGGGTAGGGAGAGGCATCGTGCATGGATGTAGTGAATTCTGAGCATAGAGAAGAATACTTTCGGGTGAAAAGAACCAAATTATCTAACGTGTGCTGATTGGGCCCCAGAATAAGGGGGAGGAGCGTAATGAAAGAGCTGTCTTGATGGGGGCCTTAAGGGTTAGGGGGAAGCCTGATGGGAAGGAAGCTCCCAAGAAAACCCAGGAAGAGGGTAGTTACGCCACCTAACCAAGGTGCAGTTTGTCTCTGTATTGACCATCTGTGGTAATCAGATGAGTGCCTACCCTCGTTGTCCTCAGACACCCTTCAACCAGTATCTTATTGAAGCAGATGAAGACGTGCACAGGCAAGCAGTGGGAAGTGTGCCAGATGTCTTGTTGAACAGGAGCAGGAGGGATCATATGATCCAGTCGGGAGTGGGTGGTCATGCCCTTGAAAGGATGAATCCACAAAGACAGCTGAACTAAACTCCTGACACCTACCGACTTTGGACCAATATCTAGTGAGCTTGCATAGGACCAGCCTAGGCCCTCTGTAAGCATTTTGCAGTCTCATAGCTTGTTATGCTTGTGGTGTTCCGTCCTTTTAGTGGGATAGACCAGGAACTACATAGAGGCCTGTTCCCCTCCCTGGCAATTCAGTTGGCTCTGTGCCAACTAGACCATAGAACAAAACAGTTCAATCCCCATGTGGAATATACTCACTGACTTCCAATAAATCGGAAAAGTCTGGTTTTGCAAGGAGGGGGCGCTACACGGTGTGCCTTGTGTCCCAGGAAAGCGTCTGCTGAGTGGTGAGGAAAGCTAGGTAGCAGGGAGTCCATTTTCCTTCCACATGACATCAGCAGGCCCTCTCTACATTCCATTGTATCCTGGACACAGTAGAATGCTGTGATGTCATCTGTGTTGTGGCAACACCAACTGCCTTTGGCGAGTACTGCAGTGCCACTAAGGTGCAAAGATGAACATGTTGGCAAGACTGCGGAATCTCCTGAGGAGAGAAAATGGACAGGGGAGACAGACCAGAGAGAGAGTGAAGAAAGCTGACATTCAGCCGCACTTTCAACGCCCAACAAATAAAGGCTTCAGAAGAAAAGACAGTAAGTCGTGGGCGGGAGATGAGGCGCTCCGTGGAGAAGGTTGCCCTTAGCTGGCACTTGGGTAATGGGGGGCACAGGAATTGGGGGTCTCTGGGAAGAAATTGAACTTCACTTCCTGCCATGCCTCTGGGAAGTCGAGGAATCCAGGCTAGTAGTCTGTCTCTGCCAAATGTCAGGAACTGGCAGGGCAAAAGCTCCAAGTTCGGCTGGGAGCCTGTAGTCTTAGAGGTCAGTGAGCTTGATGGAGGACAGGCATCCAAATGAGACCAGAATGAGGGAGGGACTAGTGGAGTGGGCTCAGCATAAGGCAGGCCATCAGTGTACTTGAATGGGAGTGGATAACTTGAAGTACCGTGAACCTTCTCTGTGCGCCCTGAGCTGTCAGCGATGTCCCATTGCGAGTCTGGTGCTCACCTTCTGCACCTGTATGGCTGCTCCACCTATAGACGTGTGCTTTGAGCGACAGGTCAGGATGTTTGGGGTTCTCTAAAAAGACCTGCGTGCCTGTGGCCTATGGTCCTTTCCTCCATGCTTCTCAACCCACAGACTTGTGAATGCTACAGGTAAGTTGAAAGGAGAGTCTGCAGCTGTGAATGAGCTTGAGAAATATTCTTTCTTTCTTTCTTTCTTTCTTCCTTCCTTCCTTCCTTCTTTCCTTCCTTCCTTCCTTGCTTGATGCTTGCTTGCTTGATGCTTGCTTGCTTGCTTGCTTTTTTGCTTTGGGGCAGTGGAGCGTAGCTGGATGAGTCTTCCGAGATCAGAGAGCAGCTCAAGCCTGGGTCATAATCCATTGGTGTGTCACTGAGTCACAGGCACAGGTGCTTTCTGAAACATTTTGAGGGCTCAGAGGGATCTGTATATGCTCTATGGTCTGAGGAATATGCCTGAGGAAGTTCTTTCTTTCTTGCCTTGAAGCATGTGCTGAGGGGACAGAGGAGAGCAGCTGGCGGAGACATACAACCACATTCACGCTTGGGAGATCTAAGATTCCCTGGGGGGCATCAAATGCCAGGGGTCAGCATACATTGGTGTGTCATTGAGTGACAGGCACACCATCTTTGACAAACATATTTTAGGGCTCAGAGTGATCGTGATCGATATATCCTCTATGGCTTGTCATAATGCACGTTTACTCGTGTTCTTCTAGCCACAGGGGTTGCTGGAGAGCCTTCACCACCCACAGCACTCCTCACCAAAAAGGAGTTGAAAGAGCAGGTGGACAGTCTGAGCGTCCAGCTGGATCAAGTGTCCATGGAAACTAAGGAGCTGCGAGAGCGCCTCGTCTCCATCACGGAAGGATCTCCTGACACTAAGTATTCATTGTTTCCGATGCCATGGTGACCAACTTGGTTCCACACTTTCAGCCTAGTTTATTTCATCTAGGATCAGTGCTTCTGACAGTCTCCACTTGCAGGGTGTACCTTTGCTAGACACCATCGATCCAAAAGCTTCCAAGAAGGAGAACCTGAAACCTGGCAAAAGTGGGATGGGGAGGCACTAGTTTTCTGTTTCCTCCGAAGGAAAACCAGCGACTTTAGCCCGAGTTCAATACCTCAGAGATTGGGACAGAGCTGTGCACTCCCAGGCTGCATTTGGAGAGATGCTGCCAAGTGGCAGCTTCTGTGAGATATGAGCTGCTGTGAGTCTGTGGTGGATCTCTATTGTCTGGCAAGGCATTGTGTGCTGGCTTCTTCATGAGGCAAGCAGAGATGCCTGGTCACACATTTCCATGTACAGATAAAAAGGCCGGGAACTGATCGACCACTGCCCATTTGGCTCCTCTCTCTCTGCGTTTCTCGGTCTCTCTGTCTCTCCGTCTCACACACACATGCAGAGACACGCAGGCGTGTTGTGTATATATCTATGTGTCTGTGCATTTGTGCTTGAGTTTCCCTCTAGACCCTGCAAGCAGGCTTTCTGTGTTTGGGCATGAGGAAGTTTCCATTTCACAGTCCCCAAGTGATTCCTACCGGTGATGAGCATTGGGATCCCCAATGGATCCCCCCATTCTCTAATGTGCTCACCTTAGTTCCATGGAGAAATCCCCTTGAGGAGTTGATACGACATCTTCCATGCCTTCCATTCTCCAAAATGTTGAGTCGCATGCACAAAAGTGCTCATGGTGTCATTTTGGCCTCCATTCAGAAAGACGGGCAGTGGGACTGAGAATTTCTGACCTGAAGACAGGAGACACATCATCCCAGTTTTTGGCGGGCACACCCCATGTTAAGTAGACGACAGGAAGTTTCTTAGCGAGCTCTTTCATCAATCCTACAGAAATAGCTCATGCACACTCACCTCTCTTCACCCTCTGCTGGCATAGCATAGGGTCACGGCATCAGTCGTAATGCGCAAAAGATGTCAAGTCCATAGTAGGCAGGGTGTGGCCATTCATGGGCTCCAGTAGTCTTGACACAGCCTGAATTTGTGTGATTCGTGAAATCTTTGTTCATGGTGGTTTTTGCTTCTAGCTGCATGCCCTACCAACGGCCTACTCCTTTATTAGAAAAGATCAAGATGGAACATAAACAGGTCATGGCAGACCTACAGAGGTTGGAGAAGGAGAATTCGGAAGCTTTCAGTAAATTCCAAGAGCTGGATGAGGAGTCACTCTTCTATTGGTAAGTGCCTATCTTCCAGGGGAACACAGCATTGTGAAATGGCCAACTCTACCCAATGTTTTCTCTGCACTGCAACGCCCACGCTTCTGGGTCTAGCCTTATGACTCTGAGCAAGCATCCTGAGCTAGCATCTTTTGACCTTGTGCCGCTGACACTCAGTTTTGCTAATTGTGAGAGAGACTCTTAGCTCCGCCCAGGAACAGACTCTGATCCTCAACAGAATGGAGCTCCATGGCTATTAACCTTTCCGATGATACGACCATTCCAAGACAATTTCTCATGTTTAGGTGAGCTGCAACCACAAACTCAATTTTCTTGCAACTTCTTAATTGTAATTTTGTTACAGTTATGAATTATGACGTAAGTATTTGCTGTGCAGGATATGTGAGATGTCACCCTTTGAAAGTGTCATGGCATCACCAAAGGAGTCATGAGCCATAGTTTGAGGATCACTTCTCTGGGTAGAGGAACAATTTGCAACATGACAGTGGTATCAGGCAGGGTCTCAGGAAGGGGCAAATTGCCCCCACGGGTCCTCTACACCCCTTGGGTCTCCCATCCTCCCTGCGAGCTGATTTGTCCCTTACCTCCGGATGTCGTCCCATTACCATGGTCAGTGAACGGCATTGAAGGACACACTGTCCTGGGTAGAGAGATCCTTGGAATTCTTTTCTTGTTGGCATATTCAGAAAGAGTTTGATTCCTTTTGGAACTCTCCGTTCTCTACTCTTGGCATCCGGATTGCAGCTGACAGGGCTGCATTGGCCTCTTGTCTCCATCTCCTTTGCGCACCTGAGGAACAGTGGGACAGATGGGTTATGGAGGCAGGGAGGCTGGAGGAGGCTGAAAGGGCTCACTATACTGAGATGGTTTACAGCCATCTACAGCAACATCTGCACAAGGAGAAGACACAGCTGCACAAAGTGGTGGACAAGCTGAGGCAAGAGACCAAGAAGGTGCTAGGGGAATGGATCCTGCTGCAGCACTATCTGGGGGAACTGAAAGTCATCTTTGAGGAGGAAGAAGAAGGCATCAGAGGGTTCTGGACCCAGGAGCAGCAGGTAGGGACAAGCAGATATGTCTCCGGGCTAGGACCTGCACCATTTCCTCATGTTACCTAAGACCGTCTACCCATCCATCCTAATGTGCTTTCCCTTATCACTTTACTCGCCCTCCCACACACATTCATCCACCTCACTCTCATGACGACATCCAGCTGTTCATCGGGGTTTCCACAAGCGAGTCTCTCGTAAGAATTAACTGGCAAACAAACCCTGCTGCTTTTCTTGAAGATTCAGGTCAAGCAGGGAGAGGGCTCAATAATACAAAACATACTTCCAAGTCATTGAGATGGTAGGAATGCTGTGTACTGTCTTGAGGAGACAGTTCCCTATCCTGTGGCCCATTGCCTTTGCAGAGTCCATGTGACGTCACTGGGGCGCAGGGCAATCAGCTGGGAATTAGGAGATCCTACTACAAATGTCAATGAGTGATTCTCATTGGCCCTGTGTTGGATTTCAGGTGGCCTTTCTTCTTAACATTCTCTGCATCCCGATGTGGTCTCTCCACTCTGCTCAACTCTTGCTTCACACTGACAGGAACCTCAGTGCGAGGTGGCCACAAGTGTTTCCTGTGTGTTTCCTTGGCAACATATCCCATCACACAGCTTACAGTATGGTGCTGATGCGTTGTCCAGGCATGGGGAAGGGACTTGTGTCAGGCTGGTTGGTTGTTTGGGAGCTCTGAGGCTTCTAGAAAAAAAAATCCAGACTGTTCAGCATAGTCTGGCCAATCACAACATATTCTCCTTTGCAATTTTAGTCCTGGGATATGGAGTGTAGAGTCATTGGATTCTTCAGGAATATCTGCTGTGCTTAATCCAAACTGAAGTGATCATCTACTATGTTATGTCCTCATCTTCTTTTGTGCTCAGATTCCATCTGTGTATTTCTCTCTCTGTATCTCCCTCGGTCTCTGTTCTTTCGTGTTTTGCTCTGTTCTGTTTTTGTTTTTGTCGGTGGTGTTGGTGGTGTTGTGTTTGGAGCTATGTGAATTGTATAGTACACCAAGCTTGTGTATAATCGCTCGAAGAGATTTCCGGTTTGTCAGTCTCTGCTCTGAAACAGGCATTCTTCCTACCCAGAAGCTTTGATTTTGGTAAAACGGGAAGGCCATCAAGCTCCTGGTATCCTCCCTGCGTGCTTGTACAGTGAGCGAATGTACTCATGCCTATACTGAAAAAAAAAAAAAAAAACACGCTCCTAAGGACACATTCTTCTAATGAATAGGTGCATCAGAGACTGGAGGGAAATCCCCAGTCCCAGCAGAAGGAGAGCGAGCTGGGCAATCAGAAAAAGAAGTTTGCAGAAAAGCTGCAGCGTTACTTGACTGTCTCCCTGATGAGGTATGTACCAGAGTGGCAGTTGGGATTTGGATCCAAGTGGATCTCTTCCTTCTCCCTTGGATGTCTGCCTTTTGAGGTATCTGCATATACATAGCTCTCGCCGACAGTATCAGCAAAAGAACAAGTCAGAGTTGTGCTGATGCAGATAAGAAGAGGTTCCGTACAGGTAATAATATGCTCGATATGCAGGGAGTTGTAGAATGATGCCGACCTTGCTCCCTTCTGAGTTTTGTGGTATGTTCTCACAGGGCTTTCCTTGACCTCACACAGCTCTGCCTGCTTTTGCCTCCTAAGGCTGGGCTTCAATAAAGCTGTGTCTTAAAATGCCGGAAGCAAATTACGTTTTCACTGAGAAACATAAGCTGTATGGATGAGATTCCCGTCCTTGGCTTCTCTTTGCTGTTCTGTTGGCTGTTCTCTTTGTTTGGCCATTTCCCATGGAAAGTGCCCGGCAGATACCGTAAGTTCAGACAGATGTGTCTGCTGAGGGATCCTTGTGAACTCTCACAAGGTGTTGCCTATCGCAGACTCTTTTTAGAGAAAAAGGATGTCGATTCCTTAGGAATAGTTTCATCCTTAGGAAAACAAGGCTGGTTTTCTTTACTAAATCAAAACCCCCCAGGAGACCCCATGATCCCAGGCACACATCTGAGGCAATACTGCTCCACCATGGTAGGCTCCACCTTGCATATTGCCTGGATGGAAGGTTCCTTCTCAGCGGGAGCCATGAAGATGTCCCGTGGCTTTGTGCAGTTGTCTAAGCAGCAATGTTGTATTATGTCTACCTATAAATTGGGGTGGCCCATGTCTAATTCACCATGAATATTCTGTTTTCTCTCCTATGCTGTTACACATGGATTTAATTTGCCATTCCTTGTGTTACAATATTGTCACCGGACTGATGAAGAATGCTTCATTCTTTCTCATAGAGCACATATGTACATTACTCCGATCAAATGTGACACTTGTTAAAGGTTGAAAATATTGAAACTCAAGGGATCGGTGACCATTCATTGTTCCTTAGGCATACAAACAATGGCTTCCATCGAAAGATCAATGCTGAGCATCAGGCACAATGTGTCTTTTGGAGAGGTCAGAGTTTAAGAGCCCACAAAGACGGACCCTGCTAGGAATGTACTCTAAATGCCTCCTTTCCTCCGGCAGATCAGGAAAACTACAGCAAGAACTGGGCATGATGAGAGCCTCGTGCAGACAGACATGCTGCAGCAGGGCCACTAAACTTCTGTGACAGGCAGGTGACCTACCATCGTGTGACATTTCCAGAAACCTTGGCATTCTTCGGGTGGAGTTTCAGAAGGTGGCTGGAGAGCCAGAGCATGTTTTATGACACCAAATATAGTTTTGCAAAACTCAATAAAACCCACGTGGAGATTATTTGGGAGAGGGAACAAAATAGGTTATAGATGTTGTCCAAGCAGGAACAGTGATGGCAGGGGAAGGGGGAGAGGGGGAACAGAGATGGAAGTGAAGAGGAAAGGAACAAATAGGTGGGAGGCGCTCGCTTAATAGGGAAAGCTACACATGCATATGGAATCCATATGCAGCCACATAACATGTGAAGTAGTCAGAAAACACATGAGAGCTGTCTAATTATCTCTATGAATGTCAGTTTGTATAACTTGCCACTTGCTAAGGGGCTGGGCCAGCATAATGTCTGAGTCTTCATAGCTATAGTAATAAAAGCAGCATGGTGTTGGCAGAAAAAATGATACATGGGTTAATGAAATCCAAACAAAGAAACTGATGTGAATCCACACACCCATGAATACCATATTTTTGACAAACAAATACAAATTTTACAATGGAAAAAAAAGAAAGCATCTTCAACAAATATTGCTGGCAATACTGGATAACATCATGCAGAAGGATGCAAAGAGACCATTATCTAGCTCCCTGCAGTACACTCAAGTCCAGGTGGATCTGAAATCTCAACATGAATCCAGATACACAGAACCTGAGAGAAGAGATAGTGAGAAATAGCCTTGAATACACTGGCAGGAGAAAACTTCCTGACTAGTACACCATAACAGAGACACTGAGAGCAACAATTAATAAAGGGGATCTCCTGAAACAGAAAGCGTCCATATGGCAAAGGACAATGGCAATAAGACAAAATAGCAGCCTACATAATGGGAACAGTTCTTCACCAACCCCACATCTGACAGAGGGCTAAACTCCAAAGAATATGTGGAACCCAAGGAACTAGACACTAAAATACCAAGTAATCCAACTAAACTAGTGGGGCACATCTAAACATACCCTTCACAACAGAAGAATCACAAATGGCCCAGTAGATGCTTTTTTAAAGAAAAGGATATAACCATTGGAATATTTCCTAATAACTTCTGATAATTATTCAATGATTGAAAGACCGGCAGAGGGTATGGACCCTCAAGCCCCGACTCAGGAAAGTCGGTCCCCCCAAATCACTCACGAAAAGCAGTCTTGATGTAAAAACATGAGGTCTTTTATATTCCAGTGCACTGGGGTCCACAGCCATACTCCACGTGGGGTAGAAGACTGGGAACCCTGGGTACAGGATTGAGATTTTATAGGGTTACAACAAAGCCTGCGCATCACAAACCAATCATCTCATAGCATCCAGAGTGGACCAATCAATTTGAACTATCCAATCCCACACTTAGCCCAGGAACTCTGCTTTCATTAGTGCTTCTGTGTGGTGTGGCAAGGCTCATTTCCTGTGTTCATTCACTCACAGGTCCTGTCATAAAGGGCCCTGTGGTAAACAGTCAAGAATGTGACCTTTTGCCTACTCAATGCTAGGGGGTAGGGTCTAGGGAGAATTAGGCTAAATTTTTCCATCCTTACATGATCATGAGCTATCTTTACTACTTTCTCATTTTTGATGCCTAATTTCTTTAGGAGGTTACATAAGTCCCAAATACTTTTGAAAACTTTTTCTACTCTGACATGTAAAGCTTTCATTAGCTGATCTGGTCTCATTTGCATTTTCACTGATTGATACCTTTCTAGGTGGGGGGTCTAATAGGCTTTTTCTCAATATCTTTTCTCAAATCTTACATTAGCCTCCATTCTTTCAATTTCTTTTTTAACGACCAAAATTTAGGAAGATTTTTGTATTCTCTACTTGCTAAACTCTTTTGAACCATCCATACAGCTTTTTCTGGCTCTCAGGCCATTCTGGCTTTGACCATTTCCTACTGTTTTACTCTGCAAGACAGCCATGGGAGATGCAGATCTCCAATCCTGATGTCTCTCTCTCTCTCTCTCTCTCTCTCTCTCTCTCTCTCTCTCTCTCTCTCTCTCTCTTTCTCTAACTATCTATCTTTATATCCCAAGCGATTCAAGTAGTACCTATTGTTGGGATTCACACAATCACATATTCAAAATCACACTTCAGACACTCAAACACTCACATGTGTGGCCACACTAAATATACAGTACATACATACATTCTTCAGCTCTCCTTCTCTTTAGACCAAGATTAGTTTGCTGAAATAGAACATCCTTAATTGAAATCTCTTGTAATGCAGTTGATGTAACTAAAGGTCGAATTATGAACATCCAAAATCTGAACAAATCCCAATATATGTCACTTCTCTATTTTTTTTTTCTTTTTTATTTTTTAATGAGTCATTAAAACCCTTTATGACAGGCTGTATTAGTTATTCCAACTCTTGACTGGGTGTTAGCCATGGCAGCAGCTCCTAAAGCAGCAGGCATCTAGGTCTCCTCCTGCCTTTGCTCTCTAGGCCTGGGCTGGCCAGCTGAAGCTCATCTGTGACTGCAGCTGTTTGAAAAGCAAGCAATCACCATTGCAGCAACTCTGAGTTCCTGCTGACCTGGTGCATAAGCTGGGCAGCACCTTTGCTTCTCCAAGCCCCTGTGCAGCTCTGAGACAGCTATGGTGGCTGCTTTCGGGAGGGCGCCTCTCCTTGGGCCATGCTCCAGGGTCCTTAGGAAAGGCCCTGTCTTTCCCTGAAGATATGGTCTTTCTCTGATCTGCATGGGCACCTAGAGGCTTCTTGGATACACTCTTAAGCTCATCTTCCTCACTTTTACAAGCCTGTTGAATGGATTTTAAAAGCCTTCGAGAGTTTCTGTCTTTAATGCAGTTACCTGTTCCTCTAGAAGTTCCTGTAATTGAAATTCTAATTCAACCTTTCCGGGTGAATTCCCCATCTCTCTTTATTATTTCATTATTTATTTGCTTATTTACCCCAATACATCCCTGCCAGCACAAGGGATGAACCTGTCCACTTACCTCACTTTCAGAATCTCGGTGAGGACTTCCAATTGCAGCACTTGCACTGCAGTAGAAGCCTGAGAAACTGGGGAAGGTTAATAACACTGGACTCTTGCTTGATATTAAGAAGGCTCTTTATTATCCCCTACTTTACTCCTGGGGCTAGCTTATATACCCTGGCACCAGATGGAGGATGGGGAAGCAAAAGGGGGCAGTT
Source organism: Phodopus roborovskii (assembly GCF_943737965.1). Taxonomy (NCBI): domain Eukaryota; kingdom Metazoa; phylum Chordata; class Mammalia; order Rodentia; family Cricetidae; genus Phodopus; species Phodopus roborovskii. The sequence goes on along the minus strand of NW_026126834.1, from coordinate 63,902 downwards.
AGTCATCTCAGCTTCCAAGGACTGGTTAGGGTGCTTTCAGGGCAGAGGGAGCCAAGAGCATTAGCATTTTGCATTAGAAAGCATGTCTCCTGTTTTCCTGTGGTTATAGCCTCATGCCATGAGAGCAGCAGGAGGGGGAATGAATTCTCAGCCAAGGTCTTAATTCCCACAATGTACACATTTATGGCCAAATGATGAAGGTAAACCATTTTCCCTCTTGATTTAGGAGAAGATTGTATGAAAAAAAGGAAGGGCTACCACAATGGGAAAGGAAGGGAATATTGACAATGGTGTGACTGTAGAGCTAAGGCAATGTCTTTCCTCTTTCCTACTCTGCTGGCTCTGAACCATTCCACCACCATTGATCATTGAACTGCATTCAATTTGGATTACTGGAAATGTTAAAAAGCTTGTCTTTATCTTTCCTTAATAGGTTGATTCAGCTGAAAACTATGGAAGGAAGCATATAGGGACATCATTGAAGGGAACATCCAATTAAAATGAGATACTATGTAGGGGGTGTGTTGACAGGACAATGACCCAAGCACCAGGGAAGTAGTAACAAAAAGATCCAGAGTCTTAGAAAAGCCTGGGCTATACAAGTGGGGAAACTTACACTGTTCTCAGACAACTTACTTATGACAGATCAGCTTGTCCTGTTTGAGATGAATCCAAGTCTCTCAACTCCCTGAATCTTAAGAAATTTTTAAGTTCATAAAAGGAGATGAAAATATTATGATATGTACATTTATTAGCATTAGCACTGTTTGTAATCCATACTGAAATCTTCCTTGTAGAAAAAGCAGTAGAATTATGCCTGTGAGACATAAAAAAAATGTGGGGATCTCAAAATATTATTTTGGGTTAAAACATGAACACTTTTCTGATGTATCCAGACAGTTGAATACATAGATTGAACAGTGGTGTTTTAGCACAATTGAAAAGCACTTTTAAGTCTATACTTACAAAACCAAAGCAAACTTCAATGTTTGAAATTGTAACAGAATAATAGTAACAGTAACAGTAACCAGCCTTGAATAATCACCTATCAGAACTGCATTGATTAATGTTAAAACTCTGAACTTTTGAAGTCTTAGTATAGCAATAGCATAGAGAGGAAGAGAAATCTCAAGCAGTTCTCATTTATACAAAACTTAAATCAGTTCCTTAGAACTTTACAACTGGCATTTCTTTCTTAGAGCCCTCACAAGTTACATAAACTCCAAACCTGTTCTTTTCATCCAGTCACTTACCATGAGACACAGGTGGCTGATTACTGAGAACTGTCATTATGAAGCAAGTTCCTTTAAAGAAAGGAAATAGTAAAAACTTACATTGAAACTTGGTTTGTGAGTTTTTCTTTCACTGTGAAGTCTGTCACCAAGGTGAACTGTACTTGCCTGCCTTTCTTAGCAGACCTAATAAATAACTCTGGAAAAGTGAACCCTGATTTTACATTTGAAATAAACTGAGTGAGTAGCTGTGGCCTTAGGGAGTTGAGTGTGACTGTTAAACTGACAAAGCTAGAGTTAACTGTCAACACCATCAGAGATCTGAGAAGGATGAATTATTGTAGGAAGTATAATGCAAACAGTCTCTCTTTCAATGGAAATGACAGAGACCTCAGGCTACCTGGACAGTTAACCTAGGCTTCTGTGGTGAGCAGTCTCCCTAGGCTCCCATAGTCTCAATAGCATCATGTGGCAGGCTGGGGTGGAGGTAGGGCAAAGGTCATATGTCTTCTGACTGTCACACCAGACAGTGTTATGTTGTTGGCTGCCATACAAACCAGCATAGCATTGAGCTGCCAAAACCAGAAGGTCTCAGAGACTTTCCTGTGGAGGAGGTACTTGCTTTTTCATTAAACACTTTAAATGCCACGTTCAGTAGATTTCTGAAGATTTGAGGACTGTTAGCTATTAAGCATACCTGATTTTATTTGTTATTTTTATTTTTGGGGGGTCTGTTTCTATTTCATAAAATTATAGTAATATTAGTACTGCTATTACAAAGTAGTTATGAGAATTATACTTATTAGTATTTACAGAACACTTAGACACATATGAGGTAGAAATGAATTCAGCATAGGTGTTTGTCGAATACACAGAATTAAAATTCTAAAGAAATTACAAAAAAAAAGCATACCTGATTTTCAACAAACTTTATTGTTTTTAGTTGTTTTAGTCTTAATGTTGAAAACAATATATTGTCTAAGTTTGTCATTGTAAATGAATTACATTAGTACTTGCCATAACTAAGCACAGTTCTAAGCACATTAAAGATTTGTTCAGTTATAAAGTGACTGAGCATTACCTTGTATGTCTTAACGATCTTCAACAGATTACAAGTTAGTAGCTTATATAAGACTAGCACATTACAGCTTCGTTCATTTAGTGTGAGCCCTAAATATTATAACTGAAGATTTAACTGAAGCTCCTTTATCATCAAAATAAAACTTTAATCATGAATACAGTCCACATTGAAACTAGGTAGCTCAACTTTTTGATCATTTCATAGTGCAGTATTATACACTATCAGAGTTTCTTGAAAGACTTGGTTTTCCAAATGATATCAATATATGAACCAAGTTAGCAAAGACAAAGAAGGTGAATATCTGTCTTTAACTCATTTTTGGTTAACATGAGTAGACCTTAGGAAATTATAAACCTTAACTGTTAAACATACTGTGCTGGCTAAGCTCATATCAACTTGACCCAAGCTAGAGTTATCGGAAAGGAAGGAACCTCACCTGAGAAAACACAGCCACAAGATCAGCTGTGGGGCATTTGCTTAATTTGTGATTGCTGCTTGAGGGACCATCCCTGGTCTTGTGGTTCTGGGTTCTATAAGAAGCAAGTTGACACATAAGCCAGCAACTAGCATCCCTCCATGGCCTCTACATCAGCTCCTCCCTCCAGGTTCATTCTCTGCTTGATTTCTTGTCCGGACTTCCTAAAAAAATGAATTATGATGGGAAGATGTTACCCAAATAAACACTTCATGCCTCTAATTGCAATTAAAGTGGATAATTGAGCAATGCTGTGACAACACACACCATTCCATCTATACTCTGCCTTCTTCCTATGTCTCCTTCCTTATGGAAGAAAGTGTCTTCCATTCTCCCCAGCCCAGAGAGGACAAGCCTACCACTTGTCAAAAAGTCTCAGCAGTATGTCTCTCTTACACTCTTGCAAACCAGCCACTTCCAAGTCATGACCACAGGGTTTCAAAGGGCACTGCTCACAGGAATCAGTCACCAACTGTCCTTCAGAGGACATCAGCTCTCACCTAAGGAAACTGAGCCTCACCCAAAAGTACTAGGATTTTTACATGATGCAATGCATCTTCCCTAACTTTTCTGCCTAATTATTCATAAAGGAAAATGGGGAAGGCACTGTGCATAATTCCCAGGTAATCTGAGTCAGCTAGGAGACTGAGCTCCAGGAAGCAAGAAGAAAGAGCTACAAAGAGAAAAGAGTCAAATTGTCTAAAACAGGTGTGAGGGATCAAAACTCAGTCTTTCTGCCGCTCACATAGAATCCGTTTTTTTGATCTCATTCTCTGCCTCCCATGGTATTAACAGTGGGGAGTTGGGCCTAAAGGTTCTCCCACTCTGCCTTTTAGCTGGATTGCCTGCTGCTAAATTCCATTTGCTGCTTATGTACAGTGGCCAAAGACTCTTGGACTCCACCACCTCAGCCTGCAGGACTGAGGCCTGTGCCTACAGCCTCTCTGCTCACTGACCAGCCTTCCTGCTGGAGACTAAGGCTGTTCTAAAGCTCCACAAGGTCACATGCCCAAATCTGACATGACCTTTCCCCACCCAGGCCTCCATGCCTGACCTCACTCCTTCTCTGCCCGCAAAGGCCCTTGGATTGTCACATTAATGGAGCAGGTGATGGCAGTTAGACCTGACTCCAAGCTATTTGAAGAACAACCCAACCGGTTCACCTACTGTCCATAATCTAGGGTCTCATGAGATTTCCAAAACACAAACCATGGAAACAACAGAAATACCCTACCTGCAAACTCAGGCATCTCCAATATAAGAACTCTCCAGTATCAGCCCCCTTTCCAAGAATTTATCACAAACAACATTTTCCAATAAATTCCGCCAAACTGCCTAACACATAGTAGCTTCCTGCTCCCTGTATCTGAGCACAAGAGTCTAAGGCAATGGGATGTCTGCAGATGCTGTGGTGGGTGTGTAATAAAGAGCTTTTACTGTGGACTTTTGGATCTTTCAAGCAAAAAAAAAAAAAAAAAAAAAAAAAAAGTTTTCAGCCCCTAGGTGCCATTCCCAGCAGTAGCACATTCCTGAGTTACCTCTATTCCCCCAATGACTTTAGCGGCATGTAATTATGCTTCAGTCCCAAGAACATGTATCTTCTCTGACAACCCTCTGTGCACACTACTTACCAGGGACTGCACCCAAGGCAATTTTGCTCCCAGCAACCGCCACACTCCTGGCATACATCTGCATCCCTGGGAAGACTGCAAACTTCTGTATTGCAGCCACTGACTCTCCAGCTGAAACTTGCCAAGAACTCTTCCTATGGCACTATCACCTAAAGCAAGGGCTGCTCAAATACCCTAATTCTTTCACCAAAGACAAGTTTATTTCTGGGAAACAAACTGTATACGGACTAAAACAAGAGTACCAGGCATTGCCTGTACATCGTCCAGTGCCTCAGGGTGGTGTTCAAGGTGGAAGAGAACCAACTACCTTTGCTCCTCTGCTTCTTCCTCAGGGGAAAGGGGATGAGAAGAGCATTACACCAGGTCCTCAGCTGTGGCTTCATGAGTAAGTTCAACAGGGTCACTGCAGCACTGAAATAATCTCAGCAGTACTGAGCAAGCGACTTCTGCTCTGGGCTTGATAGCTTTGTCAATTTCTTAAAACTTCTGTAACCCTAAATGGACTCCAATATAGTGTGGCAACCCTATTTGAAGTTCTTGTTCTGTGATGATAGCCTGGGCTTCTGTGTCTCAACAAGGTGTCCCAGTTTGTTCCGTTGTTCTGGCAAATACCATGGACAAAAGCACTTTAGTGCAAGAAAGTGTGTGTTTTCTCTTACACTTCCAGGGCACAGTCCCTTTGTCAAGAGCAGTCAGGATGAGTCTGCCTTCCTCCTCTAGGCTGGAGAAAGTCCTGAGTGAGCTGAAATGGGCTACAGCCATCTGAACATCAAGCAAGGGTTATGTTAAGTAGCTGGGAGTGATAGTAGTATCTGAGACAGAATGGGCAATGGAGCGATGAGAGGGAAAGGATTTTCTCCTTGTTCTGTGGTACCTTTCTAAACTGGTGCCTTTTGAGGGTGTTTCCAATTGTCTATTTCAGTCAATATTGGAAGGTAAAGAAATCAAGCCATCTTGGTACTTAATCTGTTCTAGAAAGTACTTGATGGGTTTGGTGAGATCGTTCATCTGGTATAAGTGTGTGCCACCAAGCCTGAGGACCTGAGAAGTAGGAGAGAAACAACCCCTAAATGTTGCCCTGTGAACTCTGACTGGAACTGTACATGTGTGTAAACACAGACATATGTAAACATCAGAGTGTTCTGCTCTGAATGGACTTGAGTGTCCCTTCGAAGGACAGCAGGATAAAGTTGGTGGGTACCTGTCCTTAGGTCACAACTTGACCACATGTCTAACTGACACAACCCTAAATGCCTTAAGATTTTCTTTTCTACATCTGTTCAACTATGTTCATACCAGCAGTATTTGTAATAGCAAGAACCTGGAAACAACCTAGATGCCCCTCAATTGAAGAATGGTTAATGAAGATGTGGCACATCTACACAATGGAATACTATGCAGAAAAAAATAATGGCATCTTGAAATTCGCAGGCAAGTGGATGGCACTTGAAGAAACCATCCTGAATGAGGTAACCCAGTCACAAAAAGAGAAACACAGTGTGTACTCATTCATATATGGATTTTAGACTTAGAGCAAAGGATCACCAGCCTATAATTCACACCACCAGAGGAACTAGGATACAAGGTGTATTCTAAGAGATTCATATAAAGTCCCTCACAGAACTGGGAAGGGACAAGTCCCCCAGAGCTCAGGGGAAGTGGGGGGAGCGGCGAATGGAGAGAGAAGTAGGAGAAAACGAGGGGGAGGAAAGGAAAACATGTGCGACCAGGAGGATTGAGCCTGGTTAGGAATGGAAAATAGGAAAGAGAGAGAGAGAGACAGAGACAGAGAGAGAGAGAACATAAAAGAGGGAGCCAATATTGGTTTGAAGATAAAGTTGAACACAAAGAAAGGTCGAGGGAACTACAAGACTGCTCCCAACTAAGAATTTGAGCTTCCATGGAAAGGCTATCATAAATGCCCTTCCCAGAGAGTGAGATCAACAACTAACTTCTCCATGGAGCCCTCAACTAATGCCTGTTGGAAACAGGAGCAAACACTCATACATAAACACTGAGTCAAACTAGAACCCAGATGCAGATGGAAAGGACAAGACCAGGCGGCGAAACACATAGAGACAGCTTACTTGAACAAGCAGGAGCTAATGGCCACCAGACTGATAGCTGGGAAGCTAGCATGGGACTGACTCACCCCCCCCCCGCGAATATGGGTCTCAGCCAGAAGGACTGAGCAGTCTAAGAGACCTCAGACAGTGGAGCCAGGATGTATCCCTGGTGCACAAATGGACTTTGCAAACACATCCCCCATGTAGGGATAACTGCCTTAATCTAGAGACAGGAGAGCAGCCCTAATCACTACTTCACATGACCTGTCAGATCTACATGACCCCAACTGGATGGCATTCCCCTACATATGGATTGGGGTGGGGGGATGGGAGGGGAGGGTGTTTAGAGTGCATGTGAGAGGGCAGAGAGGGTAAAAGGGAGAGGAGGGAGGGAGGGAGGGAGGGAGAGGATGAGGGAGGGAAGGAGGGAGAGGGAACTGGGATCGACATGTAAAATAATAAATTAAAAAAATGCTTTGACTCCAAAATTTAAGTTCAAGGACAAGTTACTGGGGGAAAGGATTTCTATTTTTGTTTCCACAGAAAATGACAAGATGTGGATTCCTTCCAGAATAATGTGGTTTGATCAAGCCAGACATCCTGAAACAGAGTACCAGAGTACCAGATGATCCTACATTCAAAACAGCTGGACAAAGCAGCCTTACAGACTACAGCCAGGATTTCTGAATCTTCTTCAAATCCCCCATGGCAGGGCCTCTTACCAGCAGGAAGTAGTTTGGAAAGAACAATGCCCAAATTCCCAAATATTGTCTGTAAATGTTTGTTTTCATTTAAATTCATTTAAATTTGTTATATAAAATAAATTTTAAAAAAAAAAGTAAAAAAAATTCTTTTCTGAGAAAACATCATGAGTCAGGGGGATGTGGCTCGGTGGTTCAGACCACAGCAGGCATATACATGTCATTGGGTGTCATCCCACGCACAAAACCTAATATAAATACAAAAATTCCTGTGGCCATTTGGGGACTCATACATGGGCTGAGTGGTACTGTCCACCATCCTTGAGAGTGGAGCCTTCTCATTCACTGCAGCCTGCAGTAGCCCCCTGAGTGTCAGGCCTCCAGGCAGAAAAAAAAGCAGAGAGAAGTCAAAGTGATTTGGGGAAATCAGTTAACAACAAATAGTGAGTATAACCATTGCACTATAAATGTTTGTAGGTGTCTCCAAATAAAGGCTTTTATGAAAAAAAAACCATAGAAATGACATATTTAGAAAAAATATCACTAATTGAAATTTAGATATTAAATGTATGTGTTAACTTAGTTGAAAGGGCAGTGATTTGCACATTTTATAAATGTATCAAGAGACAGAACTAAAAGATGCCAGATTCTTCAGTTCAACACTCCTAAAAGAAAAACAATACAACACATAGAATACAAACCATTTCCTGGTTAAAGTATTGTGCTTAATGTAAAAGTAAGTTTCTGTACAGACACTGTTCATTTTTCTCCACTACACTCTAATAAAACAGAAAATCTTGTATTGCTGTGCCTGTGCGGCCAGAGTACCAAGCTGGGGGAGGGTGTAGGGACTGAAGTACTCAACAGACCACCATGAGAAGTGAGAAAGAAGCTCTTTATTACAGAGAGTAATGGGCTTATTTATGCAAGTTAGGAAATGAGCTAATCATAGGAGGAAGCCATGCACTACCCATACCCTGGGCAAAGGTGCGGGCACTGTGTACTGGGAAGTTCTGAGAACAAGCTAGTTTGCTCAACCTTGAAACATCAGATGTTCTACAGCCAGGGGGGGGGGGGGGGGAAGAGAGCTGTAAGGGACAAGTACATAAATTTCCCAACATTGTGTGTCATTCTTCATGAAGGGTTACATCAAGTAGGGGAAATTGACATAGACAAACAATAACACAAAGATGATACATTTTATTGAAGGAGTAGCTAGCTATTCCTGAATACTCATTGTCAGTCATAGTCTGCTTACAAAAATCCAATATACCACTAGGTATCTATTAATGAAATTGTGTCTAAATATAGATTTACTGTTTTTTGAGTACCATTTTGTTATGTGTTCTTGCCTTGGCCAGTTTCTGCTTTGTAGTCTAGGCAGCCCTTGATTAAAAATTTCTTCCAGTCTCTGTATCACCACAGCTCAAAATAACCAAACTTATGGGACATTTTGAAAGCAGTGCTAAGAGAAAGTTCATAGCACAAAGTGCCTACATGAAGAAACTGGAGAATAGTCAGTCACATTAGAGAATTAGAAGCCCTACTGAAAGCTCTAGAACAAAAAAAAAAAAAGCAAATTCACTCAATATGACTAAATGCCAGGAAATAACAAAATTGAAGGCTAAAATAGGTAATGTAGAAACAAAGAAAACAATACAAAGAATCAGTGAAACAAAGACTCGGTTCTTTGAGAAAATCAACAAACCAAAGGGCAGAGAACATACAAATTAACAAAATCAGAAATGAGAGGGAGGCATAACAACAGACACTGAGGAAATCCATAGAATGTTTAGGTCATACTTTGAAATTCTGCACTCCACAAAGTTCAAATATTTAACAAAAAGACAATTTTCTGGATAGATATCACTAGCATGAATAGGTAAACAATTTTAAAAAAGACTTATAACCCCCTAAAGAAATAGAAGCAGTCATTGAAAGACTCCCAAAGGAAAAAAAAAAGGGAGGGAAGAACTAGAAGCAGAAGAAGAAGTAGCAGGAGGAGAACGAGCAGGAGGAGGAGAAGGCTCAGGACCAGATGGTTTCACTGCAGAATATTACCAGAAATTCAAAGTAAAGCAAATACAAATAATCCTCAAATTCTTCTATGCAACAGGAGCAGCAGTGTTACTGCCAAACTCTTTTTAGGAAGATACAATTATTTTGGCACCCAAACCACACAAAGACACAACAAAGAAAGAGAACTACAGACCAATATTCCTCAGGAACATTGATGCAAAAATATTTATTAAAATACTGGCAAATAAAATAATGCTGTTCATAGAATTATTTGTAATAACCAGAACCTGGAAGGAAACTCAATGTCCCTCAACTAAAGAATGGATAGAGAAAATGTGATACATTTACACAATGGAATAATACTCAGCTGCAAAACAAACAATGGAATCCTGAAATTCACAGGAAAATGGACTGGTCTAGAAGAAACCATCCTGAGTGGTGTAACCTGATCAGAGAAAGACAGCCATGGCATGTACTCACTCAAATATGGTATTTCAACATAGAGCAAAAGATTACCAGCCTACAATCCTCATTGCCAGAAAAGCTAGGAAACAAGGAGGACCCTAAGAGGGACATACATGATCCCATCCGGAAGGAGAAAGGGACAAGAACAGCCAAGCAAATTGGGAGCATGAGAGGAGGATATAGGGAGTTAGGAGGAAGAGGAGGGGAGAGGTGGGCATGACGGAGCAGGAAGACTGAGTTAGGGAAAGAATAGAGGAGAGCAACAAAAGAGATACCATAATACAGGGAGCCATTATAGGTTTTAATTGAAATCTGGCACTAGGAAAATGTCCAGAGATCTACAAGAATGACCCCAACTAAGAATCTAAGCAATAGTGGAGAAGCTAACTTAAACGCCATTCCCTAATAATGAGATTAATGACTACCTTATATGCCATGCTAGAGCCTTCACCCAGTAGCTGATGAAAGCAGAAGCAGACGCCCACAGCAAAACTGTGAGCCAAACTCCTGGAATCCAGTTGGAGACAGGGAGGAGTAATGACGAAACAGGCCAAGACCAGGCTGGAGAAACCCACAGAAACTGCTGAGGTGAACAAGGGGGAGCACATGGACTCCAGTGTGATTGCTGGGAAACCAGCACAGGCTGATACAGATTCCCTAAATGTGGTGTTGGGAGGACCGAGAATTCTATGGCGCCTCTTGTAGTGGATCAGTATTTAACCCTAGTATATGAATGGACTTTGGGAGCCCATTTCACATAGAGGAATACTCCCTCAGCCTAGACAATGGGGGAGGGCCTTGGCCCTGCTCCAAATGATAGGACACAGTTTAAAGATTCCTCAGGAATTCTCCTCCCTGGTGAGCAGAAAGGGGATGGGATGGGTGGGGGTTGGTGGGGGAAACACGGGAGGACAGGAGAGTGGGGGAACTGGGATTGACATGTCAAACACGCTTGTTTCAAATTTAACTTTAAAAAATTATAAAAAAAAATTGTTCTACTGCCTAAAACATTGTAATACACCTTAAAATGAATTTCACAACTGATCATTTATCAGAATTTGATCATTTATATGGTACCTGACCATTAACTTGTATGGCCTAATATTCTTTAGCAGTTTATAACAAGTTGGAAGCTTTTTCTATGGTTAGGATTCTAAAATTTTATCCCTGTTGACATTGTGTCTTAGAAATTTGTATTTTCAGAATTTAATATAGAATATTTAATATCAAATATAAAACTTAAAATATCACCATCATAAAATGGAAGTTTATTTATTCTTTCAGTGTGAACCATTAAAGAAAATCGGTTTTTGCATGACTAGGGTTTTAAAAATAACCAAAGCTTAATAAAGTTGGGGAACACAATGAGACTAGACACAACATGTTCAAGAGAGTTCTGTTAGTCTGAATAAACCTTAGGAATTTATAAGCCTTATTTGTCACAGGCAGGTGGCCATTGCTGCAGTCTCCATCCACTCTGGCTAATCTGAAGCTTCCTCCAGACACTGTTTACCAGGAACATGGAGAAGGGATACTAACCGCACCTCCACCACCAGGAGGGGCTTCGCAATTCTGCCTTTCTTCTGATTGCCCTCATCTACATTGTCATCCAGGATGAGATGTGAGAGATCTGCTCCAAATCTGACAATAAGTGATGCTGGAGCAGGAACTTAAACCCAGGAATCGTTTGCATGGATGTCTGGCATCCCAAGACAATTAGCATGTCTATATCTTGTACTTGTCCCCACTGGTCTCCTGAAATTTCTCTTTTTACTTGAGGGTGATTCAGTACAACTAATGCAGCACACAGGGATAGAGGGATGAAAGCCAAGTGCAGTTCCTGGGGAGATGACTCCTCCCATTTCAGCTGGAGTCTGCTACCCTCTACTGGCCACTTGTGGAATTGCATGCAAATAGTGTGTAGCCCCTCAGCAGGACTAGTGCTATACACTTGATCAGGACCTAGAGCAGTTCTCCCTGGTGCTATAGCCAGCAAAGTAAGGTATTAACTCTTTGCATCCCTAGCCTGTCTTCAGTAGTAAGAGGAGACACCGGCATCAACTTAGACGAAGGTTCTGGCAGGACAATGGATCCAGACATGACCCTTGGCAGTGGCCTAGGACCCCAGAGGACACTTGCGACCCTGGTGGTGGCACAAAGCACTCAGATCTGTATGGTCCTGAAAGAAGCACAACCCTTGTACACTAACATGACACTAGGTGCTTCTGGATGCAACTAGGCCCATGGACATGAACAGATATATTGTGTGTTTTTGCAGCATGGACCCACATAAGATCCTAGACTGTAGCCTGGGCGGGGATTTCAACATGGCCCCAGATGGATATGGGGACACTCAGATTGACATAGACCCAGCAGCAACATATCCCGAAGTGTTGTCCCAGACTACAGTTATTTGCACTGTCTATGAATGTAGTAGGGGTCTGGGACCTAAACACAGATTCTGGCTGCCCCAGGGCTAGGAATCCAGACAAGCCCTCACAACAGTCCAAATTCACATGCCACTGGCTGATAAAACAGGCCTCTTAGATACATATGCCCAATGGGGGCATAGCCATTTGTGACCAAAATGGTCACAGCTGTTGGCCCAGACTGCAGGTAGCTACAAGGCCCTCAGTCATTACAGGAGACAAGTCCATGGACCAAGCACCACAGCGAGGGACAAGCAGGGCAAGGATTTCTTCATAATTCTTTAGTTGTTCCTGTCAACAAAACCTGCATCAGAAAGGAAGATGGACATTGAAGAAACATGCTTGCTCTCCATATGGAACGACTAGCCATTTGGGCAAGATACTACTCTTGTCTGGACTGTTTGACTTTATGCTGTATAAACTGGACATGCAGAACCCACAGGAAAGTGACTGCTGATACAAGATGGACATTGCTACAGGATTCCTGCTTCATGGAAGAAGAGTCTGCCAGACAGTCTGCAGGACACAGAGAAAAGTGACTGACAAACTACCAATACAGGTGGACGGTTTAAAGTCTCCTGCTTTGCTGAGGTGTCTGCCAGACACACTATACCCTATAGGCTGAAGATGGAAGATTACAGAAGAACTTCAGGAGACTGACAGGAAGCAAGAAGTGTCTGTCATTTCTCGAGGTTATATACTATCTTTTTTGTGATTTTTGAGGGAGTTGAAGACAGATAGGTGTGGTTATAGTTGTCCTTAGTTAGGATTAAAGATAACTTATATACAGGGCTTTAGATTCACAAAGATAGGATGGATGATAAAATATTTTCTTTAAATCTTACTAAATGTTAATGGACTAAATATTGATAACTGTGGTTCCTATTTAATAACTGCTTTGTTATATATTTAAGCTATGTTAAGGTTAAAATCCTTCTTATTATTTTAGATGGAAGAGTGGAAATGAATGGAGATGTCATTCTGTACATATGTTTCACTTATTGCCTAATTAATAAAGCACTGTTGGCCAATAGGGAAGCCAGATAGGTGGGACTAGGAGACTGGAGGATTTGAGGAAGTATTAGGGAGGATTGAACATGTAGAGATTTGAGAGAACAGAGGTCTGGTCCCTCTCTCTGGTAAGAGGAGACCACATGGAAATACTTAGATTAATAGAATGGGTTAATATTTAAGACAGAGGTGGCCAAAATAAATGCTAGTAATAGACCAACATATTTATATCTAATACAGTGCCTCTATGTGTTATTTGGGGTTGATGCAGCTGTGAGACCAGGCTGGTGGAAAAACCACTCATAAGATTTAGTGAATGTTTTCATTTTCTTAGAGTCATAAGAACAACACTACTGTGTTTCTCATTAATTTGGTCCACATGATTATTTGGTGAAATGTGTATATACAGTACAATATTTTATGGAAAATATATCACATTTCTACAGATGTGTAGATCACTTTTTTTTTCGAGGGAAAAAAATGTAGCAGTGTCTGAGTCACAGTTAAGGAGAGAAAGGAATGGCCTTGAGTAGATAACAGGTGAATGTGAGTAACATGGGAATCTGAATGTAGACCTCTGGGTGAGTCTACAAAATAAAAGCAATGAAGATTCTACTTATTCCTACCGTACAGAAAACTGCCTTGATTCAACTACTCAACCCCAAAATCTTCCTATAACCAGAAAATCTTTTCACAGGAAACAGATCCAACTGCAGAGATCCTGTGATAAGCAGGTGGGAGCTGCATGAATATCGTCCAAAGGTAGGAGCTCTTCTCTAAAGGTGATGTTCGGGAAGGGAGATAAAGTGACAAGAGCACACACTGTCCTCCACAACTCACTCTCCTGCTGCCATCTCAGGACCACCTTAGGGATATTTGTGGGAGACATAGGGGACAAAGTACTGAGAAGACACCAGAGAACTCAGAAAGCAGCAATCAGTAAACAAGCGCCAGAAACACTAAGGATCAAACACAGTGCTTCTGAGAGAAGTTTTTGTTGACTGAGTCAGCGCAATATACTGAGGTGCTCTTATCTGCTTGGGCTGAGAGCCATCCAGAGGACCAGTATCACAAAAAGGAAGTACTCTGGAACTGATGATCCTTATAGTTCTAACCACTCCTCCCATCTTGGGTTCCTACCTCATCTCAGAGACACTGCAGTGATGCTGCACATTTTGTGCCAAGTCCCTAGGCTGTGTTACCAGCTCCTTCTGCTTCAGTGGGATCTCCCGTTCTCCATCCACGTTTGTGCTCTCAGTGGAGTGTGGCTCACTTACATGCACATGTATAAACTCATGAACACACTCAAGTACATCTATGCATATACAAGCGCACTGTAATGCAATAACATGGTGAGTTTCCCATGTAATGCTAATATAAGGAACAATCACCAGGGACATTGTTGAGAAGAAGGTTAATTTTTCTTGGATCAGAGAAGAACACATTGGGCATGAGAGAGTAGCAGCTCAGTTATTGAAGTGCCTATCCTGTTAGCCTAATGCAGACCCAGGTAGAACTCTGAGGGCTTGGACCATTAACCACCCCTGACAATAAGTTTCCAGGCTGTGCAGTGTAGGAAGGTTTGCCAGCATATAACCACTAGATGGTAGTGGACCAGCCCTCTGGCCTAATTCACTGCTTCCCTGTAGTGAGATATCCACTCTGCCCACACCTGTTCCCATGCCCGAATGAGCACAGTCATTGAAACAGTTGGGGGAGTGGTGGAGATCTCGGTCAATGGGGACAGGTGCAGGCAGGGTGGGTATCCCACTACAATTCCTAGTTGCCTACAAGGTGGACAACTTCCTCTAAAAAGAACCCCCTTTGCCACAGGCTGCCACACATTTGACCCAAAGCAATGAGATCAGAACATTACAACACCACAACCAGAAGTCAAAATAAGTACTTCCTCCCTGTAAGTTGATTGTGTCAGGATTTGTTTGAGTAACAAAAGGCTGACTAAGAAATGCCCAAATGACTGCATGTATTATTTAGTGCCGAACAATGTTCCATGTAAGGGCTTAACCAAATTGTCATTTTTCTTTCACTTACTTATCACCATCTGGAGAGTTTCTACTTTGAGGCTACTCTAAGAATGCTACTAGAACTCTGACATGCCTTAGCTTCTCTCCTGACATGGACATTATGTTCTGGGATTACTGGGTCACCATTGAGGACTGCAGTTTAACTCTGAAGAACTTTGTGTGGCTACTCATTGCCTTATGTCTGAGGGTCTTCGTTTCTCCTAACACTGCGTGAGGCTGATTTAAACTCTACAGTGAACAACTTTGAAGAAAAGTAGTTACTGAGTGCTGCAGACACAGCACGTGGTGAGTGCTTCAGACCATCATGAGTGTGACAGGAGTAAACTGAGGCAGACCCATCCTCACCCACAGCATGGCTCTGTGACTTCTGCTGGACTGAGATGCGGCTGGAGTCACACTGCAAATCAGAATCTGTCAAGGAACAAAATCCAGGCAAAGCTCCAAGGACAAGGTTAACTGATCCAAGGTTATACAATGGTGAAAAGAATAAGATACTAGGCAATACTGATGAAGACAAAACAGGCTACAGAAAAGACACAGTGAGCCACCTGACCACTGAGTGTGCAGTCACCATTCACCCAGAGGAGAGAAGGGACACATACCCTCAGCCAGCCCATCCTGCCTGCCTGATGCCTTGATTTGCCACAGTTGCCACCTCCTAGCCTTCCTACTCCACAATCCTTTTTTTTTTTTTTTTTTTTTTTTTTTTTTTTGTCCAAAGACTTTTCTGGCAGATAAATACATTTCCTCTACAAATACTTGAAAACCATTGAGTTACATTAGTTTTTGTGTCCTTAAGCTCTAGAGTGGCAGATGGACTTGCAGAATGATGTGAGGATCACACAATAGTTGAAGGATGCAAAGTGAGCAGCCACTGTATGTCTCATAAAGAAGGACTTCATCAACATTGAAGATATTTCATAAATGTGTGAACAAGAAAATATGCATAAACACACACGCAAAATTGAACACATCTATGCACATAAACACATATTGCGCATAAACACCTAAACTCACAGTCACCCACACAAACACTTATCCCTACACATACAGGAAGCATGGGCACACACATTAACAGTAGGCCAAAACCAGACACTTACACACACACACACACACAACAGCAAATGAATGTGCAAGGATGAGACAGCAGACACACAGAGACACACAAGAACATACATGGAGGTACACACATAATGTGTACCATAATGACCAGGAAGAAGACTGTTGCCTTGCAGCGCCATTTCTGCTGCAGGTAGAGGTAGTGAGTCCTCCCTGCTGTTTACAAGACTCTTACACTCAGCCAGGCTCTGCTACCATGGCCTGCACTTGGCTTTCCTTCCATGAACTGTATCCACCCTGAGACTCACTGTTGATCCATCAAAGTCTCTTCACTAAACATACCCTGGGTTTCCACAGAAGACCTTGACAATAACATGAAAGAAATTGACCCATGGTCAACACCCAGGAAGTTTTCAACATGATACATTGCATATGAGTTCAGCCCTAATATCAGTCAGAAGGAGGCTAGTGACGTCACCTGCAGTGATTTTTCAGGAATGGAGCACTCTGGACAACTAGAGAAGGGATCTGTTCTAAGACACAGCCATGCAGATGTTATAGTTAGCAACACTATGTCAGCAAGGAAATGCACTGTGGGGTTCTGTGTTGTGAACTGCATGAGACAAATCAGACATTTCCTGTACTGTTAGCTCTGTGCAATGAAATGAAAGAAGTCTACTTTTCATTTGTAAAATAGCTGTATTGTTTGATTTGTGTTATTTATTATGAAACACTTCAATTCCAAAACAATTATGAAATGTAAAATGAAGAGATAGTTATTATATCCATCTCCTTTCTGAGCTATTGATACTTGTAATATTAGAAAGAACAAACCAAGATAAAAGATCCACCCTGGAGAGCGCAGGAAATCCATAGAGTGCTGACAGCAAGATTAACGAAAATAGAAAATTTTACGGTCCCTAACAGATCTGAGATCAAGGGAAAGTGCAACAGAGGACATCAGCAGATGTAATTATCTGTCTAACAAACACACCCAGCAGTGTACACAATTACACCCACATGCATACACTATCAGATACCACATAAATCATAAGTGAGCAGAAAAATGAGGAGGACCTCATGAAAAATAAACAGTTGGTTTAGACTATGCACATCAGGTGTTTCTGCTGAGACACACAACACAGCTATCAGTCCCTTAGGAAAAATACATTTCTAGGGGAGCACACAGCTTAGTCAGACTATGTTGAGGTGATTCTGTCAGTGTGAACTAAGAGCTGAGCAAATGGAGAAATGACACTGAGATGCAGGAAGTAAGAAGAAGACCACGTGCCTCCACAAAATCTGACAAGGAGAACCACTCGCTTGCCATTGGCACTGGGCACTTGTCCTTGCAAGCTGCTTCCTACCTGTCACCTCACCTGACCCCTGCAAAGCACATGAGCCTCAGACCACTGACCACATCAATGGAATCTCTAGTCTATTCCCCAAGTACCTTACTGCATAGCAGCCCTCCTAATATAATGACAGGTAGGTGTGATTTTTGGCTGTTCCATCTCCCTCAGTGGACTGTGGTTTCCAGCACAAACTAAGTCTATGAGTCCCATGGAAACCAGATCACTGAAGCCCCTAGAAGCACCCCTGAAGCCCTCAGCTGCCTAATATCCCCTTCATGATGCAAAGAATTTTCCTATCTAAGGGCTCATGAGGCTGGCAGACAACATTAGAAGGGATGCAGTATCTTTTCACTCAAACAAAACTGAATCCAAGATGCACAAATCCAAGGTCCACAAGGCAGACTGCTTACTAATAGGCAGAAAGGCTAGAACCAGAGCCCTCACTTGGGGTAAAAGACAAAAAGGGCACAATCAGTCTGGTCCAAGCTACACCAGGTACTTACATGAAGGATTCATTCTTAATCAGCTGCTTGCACTTGTTCAAGCATCACTGATCTCAACAGGCAATTTCTGCAGGTCCAACATCACCTGCTTGTGCTCCTTTTTCAGCATCTCAAGGGAATTAAGCCCATGGTAGAGAAAAGAGCCTCAGAAACACAGGATTCAAAGAATATATAAAATCATGAATGTTCTGGAAAACCTGAGCACAGTAGATACCACCGATACAATGGGAAACCTACTTATAAAAGTTATGGTCCATTCCTAGGCCAGAACAAGCAGGGGATTCAAAGGGAGTTATTTGGGGCTGTATGAGCTCCCTCCATGGGCGTTTTGCTATAGATTAGAGCTCTAGAAAGTTCCCAGATGTCGCTCTAGAAAGTTCCCAGATGTCTGTGACACATATCTGGCCAACCAAAATCCTATGATGACATTCCAACTGTCTGCAGAACACAGATTCTGATTTCTGGGTTCCTATTGGTACACAATGGACAAGAGCACACATTTAGTATTTCCAGAGAGGAGTCCCAACCTCAGATTGGCTTTATAAACCTTACAGGAATTCCAGTGTGCCACCATGGTTGAGCACAGTGGCCAAGAGTTGTGCTGCTCGAAGTGGAGTCCCTGCCTCAGCACTGGCATCTCCTAGAATCAGTAACAATGACAAATATGCAGACCATAGATTCCCAGGAATGCACAAAACATGTCCTCTACCTCTCCACACAAATCATACACGATCAGGATACCTATGAAATGCAGGGAAGTGGCATTTCTCAGAGTATAAGAAAGAAAATGAGAGATAAGTAGAGCTATAAGCCTTGCAGCCACAAAGGGAAATTGATGAATAGGACCAGGCTCCTCTGAGTGCTGCCTGGAGCAGCAAGAACAAAGACTCATCACATACTCACTGGGCCTTGCATGTCACACAAGCCAGCACCTGCCAGGGACATTGAAATGAATGAGAGATCAAATGCTACTGCCCTATCTCAACACTGTAATTCAGGCCACAGGCTCTGATTTTTATTTGGAACAAGCAGAGCAGCCTGTATCCCCACGTCACTCCTACCCAGGCTCCATGTTCTGCCTCTCTGGACTCAGGAAAATTAGTTTAGGCACCAGGACACCATGGAGGTACAGCTGCCTGTGGCTCAGGAAACCATGGCTTGACAATTTGGGTTAAGGTTGTCAGCAGAGAACTGGCAATAATGACTGCGTTGTGTTCAAATCCTTGCTGATATAAGATTCCACCAAGTTCAATTTGCTCATATGTCATACTCTGTAGTTGAATGGTGAGTTTCTCCAAATCTGTCATCTGCTGTTCCTGTTCAAGGAAGGTGGAGAGTGGAATTGGTGCCTCCCTAGTCATCCCTGCATATGGATAAAGACAAATTGACTTGTATTCTTGAATGGCATAGATCTAGGAGAGTTCAGACTGAGACCCACAAGGAAACTAGAGGAAGTGTTAGGGACCCAGTGATGGCAACAAAAATCAGGATAGCTGTCCTAGAACTGGGTTCTGGGTCTATGTCTCTAATCAAACACCATGGACAGTCATATGGTCACTCCATAATGCAGTCCCCTGGCTCTGGTAGGTGTAACTGTCCAGGCAATTTGGGTTTGGGTTCAGTGTCACATCATATCTGATGTGATGCAGGTAAATCCTGTTATTCCTGGAGTTTAACAGCAGCATGTCCTGATCACATGTGTCCAGGACCAAATCATCTGAATATCAAATGCCTTCATACATGTCCAGGAGTGTTTCTCTTCTTATTATTAGAATCAGATTTCTATGGAAACTTAATGAATCCAGTTATGATGAAGTGAAGCAATGTCCTACCAAGAGAGGGACACCAAGTTAGTCAATCTGTTTTTCCTGCCACAAATTGACACTCTGAATAAAATGAAGGAGTTCCCTAAAAGAAGCTGCAGTTTGGATAATTCATGGATATCCTAAATTAACCACCTTGACTCTGGATCTACTCTTCAGAGAACCAGAGAACCAGGGAAACCATTGTTTCCCAAAGCTCTCAGCTGAGCCACACTACCGCAAGGTTTAGCACTGATTCTCCTCTTGCAGGATGCTCACAATGCCCTGCTTAGGATTCACTGTGTAGTCCCCAGACATTTATTTTTCCATGTTTTACAAGGAGAGCAATGGCCAGCTTCCTTTTGCCTCTCTCTCATATCTCCATTTTCTCCTTCTCTCTCCCAAGAAGCCTCCTCAGTTTTGTCAACATATCCGTGGGCCCTGAACAAATAATCCACAGGCATGTGGTGTTGACACACCTCTCTTGACATCACAGAGACTATCAAGGGCTCTCCAGGATACAATGGAATCTCCATGGAACGGACTATTGGGATCACCACCAGAAGCTCTTGTCTATATCCTAACTAACTCTTTAGCAATTCATGAGAAGCCATGCAGCCCTTACCAGGAGCCTTCCAAGAAACTCAAGGAAATACCTACAGTACCTCCTCCTTTGAAAGCAAGAGATCACTCTCTGCTTCATTTGAATATTTTCTCCTCTTATTGTGTGGAAAGTGAACACTCTATTCTAAACACAGACCAGGAAATGGCTCATGGCTCATCCATTCTTGAGATCTCTAATCAATAACATGATAAACAATGGTTGCTGAGGAATCAGGAGGTCAGGATGGTGGGAAGGAACGATTAGTCCTATGATGTGAACATGCACATCATGGAGATATCACAAGGTTGTAACAGCATAAGGGTGTGGGGAAAAGTCACAAAGTTAATGAGGAAGGTTTGCCAAATCATCAGCAGGATAGATTCCAGCCATCTTGACATCAGCAAATGTGTGATCAACTATTGACATGTCAGGCTGGAGATGCTAATGACTGGGGCTTTCCATGTGAGTTCTCGGACACAAGACAAACACTCCCAGCAAGACTGATGGACCATTCCTGCATTCAAGGTTAAGGAAGGATGATTGGCTAGTGACAGGACAAACACAGATCAATGTGTCACAGTCATGGGGAGTTTAAGTAGTGTTTCATTGCTATGGTGCTTCAGCGAGAGCTATACAAAAGCCAAATTCCCTAATCTTGAGCTACCTGTGACAATAAAAAAAAATCTTGATGTCAGTGGAAGGGAGTAGCACTTGGTGGCTCCCAGCCAGCTGGTGGCTTTCACGTTAACTGTGAGGACCTCAGGCTTTGTCAACGTGCTCTCCTTTCCCAACCATTACTGTCACACAACCTAAAGCTTTGCAGTGGGAGAGATTTCAGTAACTGTAGTGAAATCTCAATAAGGTCTCTGTGCTTCTTTCTCCTCCAAGAGGGAAAGCAGAGGGTTCCCAGCATAAGGGCCACAGCCTTGTCAATTGCCCACTCAGCCAAACTAGCCACATGAATCTTTGATCTACTGTGCTCTTTAGGGACCCAGAGAAACAGGGTAGGCCTAGTGCTTACCAGAAGCTTCCAGTGCCTGAGCCCTAGCCATGTTAGGCTCAAGCCCACAATATCCATAAGTTTCCACAGCCCCTTCCTTGAACTCCCTTTGACTTACCCAGGACCATTTATTTCTCCATGATTTCCAGTGAGATCTACAGTGTGCTCCTTCTGCCTCATTCTGGTCTCTTGTTGCTGTTCATCCTCTCTCCCAAGAGGACTTCTCAGTCTTCACAACATGTCTATAGGCTAACCTTGTACACACTGAATGAATGTGCTTAGGATGCTTAGTGTTGCTACAATGCTGGTGACAACACAGGGAAGTCCAAGAGCTCTCCAGGATACAAGGGAATGTACAGAGAAGGGCCTGCTGATGTCATGGGGCACTGTCTTTGCCTCCTTGTTAGTTGTTCTCCCTGTACTGACCAGAAGCTGAGGATTCCTTTCCAGGAGCCTCTGCTGGGGCACAGGGGAATTCACTGAGTCCTCATCCTACTAAAGCTAGAGAGTCCTCTCTGCTTGAGTAGAATCCTTTCACTCTTTCACCCATGGGGAGTTGAAGACTCATTTTATAAACACTGCCCACAATTCACTCTTCCACTCCCCAACATCCCTACACAATAATATGAAAATTAAATTATACAGAGGAACTAGGTCAGGATGAGGTGGAGGATTGATTGAGTGCTCTTATATGAACAGGCTCCCCAGGAAGGATAAGGTTAAGGGAAGGTGACAATTGGGAATTTATAGGTGAGATAACAGTGTTATGAGGGCCCAACTGCACCAGAATGTCCTTTCTACATTCCTGATGTGTTAGTCAGGGCTGTCTATATTAACAACAGTTATAAAAATTAATCTCTGGGTATATAGATAGACAGAGAGACAGACAGACAGACAGACAGGACTTTGCAATGTGTTACTGTCTGTGTTGATAAACCATCAATGGCTGAGTATGAATGGAAAGTCCAAGAGTCAAGTAGTTGCTCAGTCCATAATGATGGACATTGCAGCCAGTCTTCTGCATATGCCAGAATCATAAAGAAGTAGGTTGTAATAATTGTGGAGGAAGGGATCATAGCACCATGCCTGGTGTGGGATTTCTGGCTGTTGAATCTGCCAGAATTTGCACACCATCCTTGGGGAAAGTTCTTCCACATGTTGAAGCTTGGGCATCTGATCTGGCTACTACCTGATGCCAAGTGGAGGTGTTGGGGTGGGTCTGCAGTATCAGTTGCTGCCCCATAGCCCCTCTTTTCTCAAGCAGCCCCATTGCTCCTGATCCTCCACCTCAGAGGAGTCATGGCCTTAGGCACCCTGACCTCAGGCTCCTTGCACCAGCTCAGTGGAAGCTGTGCTTCTCTTAGTCTCTGGGAGATGACCTGCTGATACCACAAGGCCATTGTGGAGCCTGATTTATTGTGTCTTGTGCCTGGGGCCTAGTGCTGAGAATCTCCATCACATAGCACTCTATGCAGAGGCACAGCTTCTCCTACCACCTCATTCAGCAGCAGAGCCTGAGGGTCTCGTGCTGTCCTCACAGTCCTTGGGCTTTCAGCTGCTGAGCCTCTGTGAGAGTTCTCCATTCACTCATCACCATACCCCAGACTTGCTATGGGACCTCTACAGTTTCTTGAGAGGCTTTCTGAGGCTGGCAGTCTAAGTGTCTCAGAGTCCTCCAGCCAGGAACCTTGCCAAGGCCTGCCATATTCAGACACTTGTCCATCTCCAAGGAATGAGGCAAAGCGATACCCATGAGGGGTTGGGAGGGAGGTGCAGAGGGCGCCAGGTCGGGGTGACCCTGCCACAGGACAACTGGCTGACCTGCCTGAGAACTTAACTCGAACTCTGCTGCAATGGTACCCATGTTT
This sequence comes from Phodopus roborovskii, assembly GCF_943737965.1. Taxonomy (NCBI): domain Eukaryota; kingdom Metazoa; phylum Chordata; class Mammalia; order Rodentia; family Cricetidae; genus Phodopus; species Phodopus roborovskii. The sequence goes on along the minus strand of NW_026126834.1, from coordinate 40,556 downwards.
CCTGTTTTTCTTTTTGTTGTTGTTTTTGCTTTTGTTTTTTTAAATCTCATTGTTTCCATACAAGCCTGGGTCTGGCCATGACTCACTTTCATTCAGGACCACAGCATAGCTCTTTGATGTTTTGAAAAATGTTCCAGATTAATAATAATGGTGTCTTCTCCTTGCATCTTGTAGGATGTATGGCATTGTAGTAAAATTATTAATATGAAATAAACTGCATTGTTCTTTAAAGCATTTGCTGATACGTTCATGACCATTCCCAAATTTTGCTTGTAAGTGGAGTCCTAAAATGAATAATCAAAAGGGGCTGGTTGAATAAGTCAACTTTCATTAATGATGCAATGGAATTTTTGTGGAGCAGACATTCCCAAGCAGATTGTATAGAGAGAGGCAACATGCTTCGATGTAGTGATTTCTGAGCAAAGAGCTCTAAATAGCAGAGACAAGAGAAGAATAATTTCAGATGAAAATACCACATTATCTAAATTGTATTGAAGGTTCAGGCACTTAAGAGTTAGAGAGTAGCTTGTTGTGACAAACACTCCCAATAATGCACATGAAGACACCAGCGGAGGCTACTACCAAAGGTGCAGCGGGTCTCTCTTTATTGATCAACTGCTGTAATCAGATGAGCGACTACAATCATTGTCATCAGAGACCCTGCATCAAGTAACTTATTGAAGCAGATGAAGAGATAGACAGGCAATCAGTGGGAAGTGTGCCAGATGTCTACTTGAACAGTAGGCAGAGTGGCTGTATGATCCATTCAGGACTGGGGTGGTCATTCTCTTCATGGATGAATCAAAATAGACAGCTAAAATCAACTCCTTAGACCTACCGACTTTAGCCCATTGATATATCACTGAGCTTTCTTCAACATTTTGAGGGCTCAGAGGGATCTGTATATCCTCTATGGTTTGAGGAATAAACGAGGAAGTTCTTTCTTTCTTGCCTTGAACAATGTGCTGATGGAACAGAGGTGAGGTGCTGGCTGAGACTTGCAACTACATTCACAGATGGGAGATCTAAGATTCCCTGCAGGGCATCAAATGCCTGGGGTCAACATACATTGGTGTGTCATTGAGTGACAGGCACACAATCTTTAACATACATATTATAAAACTCAGAGTCATCAGTATATCCTCTATGGCTTATCATAATGCATGTTTTATTGTGTTCTTCTATCCACAGAGGCTGCTAGAGAGCCTTCACCAACCACAGCCCTCCTCACCAAAAGGAGGTGAAAAGCAGGTGGACAGTCTGAGTGCCCAACTATCTTAAGTGTCCATGGAAATGAAGAAGCTGTGAGATTGCCTCATGTCCATCATTGAAGGATCTCCTGACACTAAGTATTCATTGTTTCCAATGCCATGGTGACCATATTGGTTCCAAAATTTCACCCTTAGATTATTTCATCTAGGATCGGAGATGCTGACAATCTACACTTGCAGGGAGTACCTATGCTAAACACCATTGATCCGAATGATTCCAAGAAAAAGAACCTGAAATCTGTCAGGAGTTTGATTGGGAGACACTATTGTTCTGGTTCTTCTGAAGGAAAATCATTGACTTTAGCCTGAGTCACTAACTCAGAGATGGGGACAGAGCTGTGAATTCCCAGGCTGCATTTGAAGAGATGCTGCCAAATGGCAGTTTCTGTGAGATATGAGCTGCTGTGAGTTTGTGGTGATTCTCTATTTGTCTGGAAAGACATTGTGTGCTGGCTTCTTCAACAGGAGGACAGAGATGCCTATTCACACATTTCAATGTACAGATAAAAGGCCAGGAACTGATCAACCTATGTACATTTTGCTCCTCTGTATGTATGTCTTAGTCTCTCTGTCTCACACACACATACAGAAACACACAAAAATGTTGTGTATATATCTATGTGTTTGTGCATTTGTGCTTGGTTACCATGTAAACACTGCAAGCATGGTTTCTGTGGTTGCGCATGAGGAATTTTCCATTTCACAGTCCCCAAGTGATATTGGTGATGAGCATTGGGATACCCAATTGATCCTGCATTATTCCAATGTGCTAACCATAGTTGCATGAATATAGGCCCTTGAGGAGTTTATACATCTTCCATGAGTTCCATTCTCAAAATGTTGAGTCCCATGCACAAAAGTGCTCATGGTGTCATTTTGGCCTCCATTCAGAAAGACAGGCAGATTTTCTGATTTGAACACAAGAGACATATCATCCCAGTTTTTGGTGGGCAAACCCCATGTAAAGTAGATGACAGGAAATTTTTTAGCGAGGTATTTCATCAATCCTATTGAAAAAGCTCATGCACCCTCACCTCTCTTCACCAGAACACACTGCCTCTGCTGGCACAGGGTCACGGCAGCAGTTGTAATGAGTGAAAGATGTAAAGTCCATAATAGGCAGGGTGGGGAAATCCATGGGCTCCTGTAGACTTGACACAGCTTGAATTTGTGTGATTCATGAAAACTTTGTTCATGGTGGTTTTTGCTTCTAGCTGCATGCCCTACCAACAGCCTACTCCTTTATTAGAAAAGATCAAGAACATAAACAGGTCATGGCAGACATACAGAGGTTGGAGAAGGAGAATTCAGAAGCTTTCAGTAAATTCCAAGAGCTGGATGAGGAGACATTCTTCTATTGGTAAGTGCCTATCTTCCAGGGGAACACAGCATTGTGAAATGACCAACTCTAACCAATTTTTCTCTGCACTACAATGCCCACACTTATGGGTCTAGCCTTATGACTCTGAGCAAGCATCTTTAGCTAGCATCTTTTGATCTTGTGCCACTGACACTGAGTTTTGCTAATTGTGAGAAAGACTCTTAGCTCCTCCCAGGAACAGACTCTGATCCTCAATAGAATGGAGCTCCTTGGTTATTAACTTTTCCAATGCTGTGACCATTCCAAGACAATTTCTCATGTTTAGGTGAGCTCCAACCACAAACTCAATTTTCTTGCAACTTCTTAATTGTAATATTGTTACTGTTATGAATCATGGTGTAAGTATTTGCTGTGCAGTATATGTGAGATGTCATCCTTTGAAATTGTAATTGCATCACCAAAGGGGTCATCACCCATATTATGAGGATCACTCCTCTAGGTAGAGGAACAATTTGCCACATGACAGTGGTATCAGGCAAGGTCTCAGGAAGCAGCAAATTGCCCCCATGATCCACTATACCTTGTGGGTGCCTATCCTCCCTGTGAGCAGATTTCTGCCTTGCCTCCTGATGATGTCCCATTACCATGGTCAGTGAACGTATTGAAGGACACACTTTGGTTGGTAGAGATCCTTGGGTATCTTTTCTTGTTGGCACATTCAGAAAATGTTTGATTCCATTTTTAACTCTTCGTTCTCTACTCTTGCCATCCAGATTGCGGCTGGCAGGCTGCATTAGCTACTTCTCCTTTTCTAATTTGGGAACCTGAGGAAAAGATGAAATGAGGGGTGATGGAGCAAGGGGGGGGCAGGAGGAGGCTGAAAGGGCTCACTATACTGAGACAGTTTACAGAAATCTGCAGCAACAACAGCACAAGGAGAAGACACAGCTGCACAAAGTGGTGGACAAGTTGAGGCAAGAGACTAAGAAGGTGCTAGGGGAATGGATCCTGCTGCTGCACTATCTGGGAAAATTGAAAGTCATCTTTGAGGAGGAAGAAGAAGGAATCAGAGATTCTGGATCCAGGTGTAGCAGGTATGGTCGAGCAGAGGTCTCTGGTTTAGGACCTGCACCGTTTCATGTTACCTCAGCCCGTCTACCCATCAATCCTGATGTACATTTACTTATCACTTTAGTCACCCTTCCACACACATTCATCCAATTCACTCTCATGATGATATGCAATTGTTCATCAGTGTTTCTGGAAGTGAGTCTATAGTAAGAATTAATTCACAAACAAACCCTGCTGCTTTTCTTGAAGCTTCAGGTCAAGCAGGGAGAGGGCTCAACAATGCAAAATACACTTTCATGTCATTGAGATGTTCAGAATGCTGTGTACTGATTTGAGGGAGATAGTTCCTTTTATAGCTCATTGCCTTTGCAGGGTCCGTGTGACAACACTGGGAAGCAGGGGAAAAAGCTTGGAATGAGGGGATCCTACTATAAATGTCAATGAGTGATTCTCATTGTCCCAGGGATGGATTTCACGTGGCCTTTCTTCTTAAAATTCTCTGAATCCCAATGTTGTCTCTTCACTCTGCTCAACTCCTGCTTCACACTGACAGGAACCTAAGTGCAAGGTGGCCACTTAGGTATTTCCTTTACAAGGTCTCCCATTACACAGCTTATAGTATGGTGCTAATATGTTCTCCAGGCATGGGAAATAGGCTTGTGTAAGGCTGGTTGGCATTTGGGACCTCAGAGGATTCTAGAAAAAAAAAATCCAGACAGTTCAGCATAGTCTTGCCATCTGTGTATTTTTTATCTCTGTAACTATCCTGGTCTCTGTCCTTTTGTGTTTTGTTTTGTTTTGCTTTGCTTTGCTTTGTGTTTGTCAGTGGTGTGGGTGGTGGTGTATTTGGAGCTATGTGAGATGTATAGTACACCAAGCATATGTATAATTGCTTGAAGAGATTTCAGGTTTGTCAGTCTCTGTTGTGAAAAATGTATTCTTCCAACCCAGAAGCTTTGATTTTGGTAATACTGGAACACTATCAAGCTCCTGGTATCCTCTCTGCGTGCTTTTCAGTGAGTGAATGTACTCATTCCTTTGCTCAAAATGCTCCTAACAACACATTCTTCTAATGAATAGGTGCATCAGAGATTGGAGGGAAACCTTCAGTCCCAGCAGAAGGAGAGGGAGTTGGGCAATCAGAAAAAGAAGTTCACAGAAAAGCTGCAGCATTACTCTATTGTCTCCTGATGAGGTATGTACCAGAGTGGGAAATGGGAAGTCTTGGACTAGCCTGAGAGTATGAAGCCTGCATGAAAAGCCATGAGCATCTTGTGGAGAGCATGTCTATGCAAGGCTAGAAAGGACAGGGATGTCACAGAGCAATGAGGAATGGTTTTTTTTAGAAGAGGTCTTTATTCTTCTGGATCTCACATGGAATGTATCTGACTTCTGACATTCTCATTGAGTCAGAGAATTATTGTGTGGCAGAAATAATCCTGTGGGTGTCCAGTCTGGTGCTATAAATCCATGTCTTTTATGAGCTCTACAGTGTGAACATGGGCAGAATTTCAGTTAGTCTCTGACATAGGTCACATTCTGCTGAGATTACTCTGACACAGTGAGGCATGCATTGTACACACTGGAAACTTTATTCATCCTATACTACAAATTGCAGGCATGTGGCATGTGTTACCTTTCATCTATGCACTATCTGGAAGAAGCCTTGTGCTAGCCATGTCTCACTTCCATGTGGGTCTCCACATAGCTACTAGCTCTTTGGGTAAATGCAAGTAGATAGTTAAATAGCATGACTTCTTCTCTTTGCATTTATCCAGATAGATAAAAGTTTAAAATTAGCCTTTCTAAGACTAAACTGTCCAGAGTCTATGATTCTGAGTGAGACCCTTCTTCTCTTTAGATAAAAACTCAAGGCTTGAGGCATTCTGTTATGTCTTCGCCAAAACCAGTCATTCATAATTATATATATATATATATATATATATATATATATAATTTTTTTGTTTAATTTTATATAACAAAGTCCAATTAAATGAAAACAAACATTTATACACAATATTTGGAAATTTGGGCGTCGTTCTTTCCAAACTACTTCCTGCCGATAAGGGACGCTGTCTTGGGGGATTCGAAGAAGATTCAGATGTCCTAGCTGTAGTCTGTAGGGCTGTTTTGTCCAGCTGTTTGGAATGTAGGATCAGCTTGTACTCTGTTTCAGGCGGTCTGGCGTGATCAAACCACATTAGTCTGGAAGGAATCCACATCTTTTCATTTTCTGTGGAAACAAAAATAGAAATCCTTTTCCCCAGTAACTTGGTCTTCAACTTAAATTTTGGAGTCAAAGCGTGTTTTTTTTTTTTTTAATTTATTATTTTACATGTCGATCCCAGTTCCCTCTCCCTCCCTCCCTCCCTCCCCCTCCAGCCCTCCCTCCCTCCTTCCCTCCCTTTTACCCTCTCTGCCCTCTCACATGCACTCTAAACACCCTCCCCTCCCAACCCCCCACCACAATACCATATGTAGGGGAATGCCATCCAGTTGGGGTCATGTAGATCTGACAGGTCCTGTGAAGTAGGGACTAGGGCTTCTCTCCTGTCTCTAGAATAAGGCAGTTATCCCTCCATGGGGAATATGTTTGCAAAGTCCTTTTGTGCACCAGGGATACATCCTGGCTCCACTGTCTGAGGTCTCTTAGACTGCTCAGACCTTCTGCCTGAGACCCATATTCAGGGGGATCCGAGTCAATCCCCTGCTGGCTTCCCAGCTATCAGTCTAGTGGCCCTTAGCTCCTCCTTGTTCAGGTATGCTGTCTCTATGTACTTCTACCGCATGGTCTTGTCCTCTCCATCTGCTTCTGGGTTCTAGTTCGACTCAGTGTTTATGTATGGGTGTTTGCTCCTATTTTCAACAAGCATTAGTTGAGGGCTCCATGGAGAAGTTAGTTGTTGATCTCACTCTCCAGGAAGGGCATTTATGATAGCCTTTCCACGGAAGCTGAGATTGTTAGTTGGGAGCAGTCTTGTAGTTCCCTCGACCTTTCTTTGTGTTCAACTTTATCTTCAAACCAATATTGGCTCCCTCTTTTATGTTCTCTCTCTCTCTGTCTCTGTCTTTCTCTCTCTCTTTCCTATTTTCCATTCCTAACCAGGCTCAATCCTCCTGGTCGCACATGCCTTTCTCTCCTCCCCCTCATTTTCTCCTACTTCTCTCTCCATTCGCTGTCCTCCCCCACTTTACCTGAGCTCTGGGGGACTTGTCCCTTCCCAGTTCTGTGAGGGACTTTATATGAATCTCTTAGAATACAACTTGTATCCTAGTTCCTCTGGTGATGTGAATTATAGGCTGGTGATCATTTGATCTAGTTCTAAAATCCATATATGAGTGAGTACATACTGTGTTTCTCTTTTTGTGACTGGGTTACCTCATTCAGGATGGTTTCTTCAAGTGCCATCCACTTGCCTGCGAATTTCAAGATACCATTATTTTTTTCTGCAGAGTAGTATTCCATTGTGTAGATGTGCCACATCTTCATTAACCATTCTTCAATTGAGGGGCATCTAGGTTGCTTCCAGGTTCTTGCTATTACAAATAGTGCTGCTATGAACATCGTTGAACAGATGTCTTTGTTGCATTGATGTGAATCCTTTGGGTATATGCCTAAGAGGGGAATTGCTGGGTCCTGTGGTAAACTAATTCCCATTTTCCTGAGGAACCGCCATACTGATCTGTATGAGTTTGCACTCCCACCAGCAGTGGAGGAGTGTTCCCCTTTCTCCACATCCTCTCCAACATAAGTCATCACTGGTGTTTCTAATTTTAGCCATTCTGGCAGGGGTAAGATGGTATCTCAAAGTTGTTTTGATTTGCATTTCCATGATAGCTAAGGATGTGGAGCATTTTCTTAAGTGTCTTTCAGCCTTTTTGATTTCCTCCATTGAGAATTCTTTCTTCAGTTCTGTACCCCATTTTTTAATAGGGTTATTTGGTGTTTTGTTGACTAGTTTCTTGAGTTCTTTGTATATTTTGGAGATCAGCCCTTTGTCGGATATAGGATTAGTGAAAATCTTTTCCCGGTCAGTGGGTTGCCGTTTGGTCTTGTCAACTGTGTTCTTTGCCTTACAGAAGCTTCTAAGTTTGAAGAGGTCCCATTTATTAATTGTTTCTTTCAGTGTCTGTGCCCCTGGAGTTATGGTCAAGAAGCGGTCTCCTATACCAATTTGTTCAAGGGTACCTCCTACTTTCTCTTCTAAGAGGTTCAATGTGGCTGGATTGATGTTGAGGTCTTTGGTCCATTTGGACTTGAGTTTTGTGCATGGCGACAGACATGGGTCTATCTGCAGTCTTCTACACACCCTCATCCAATTGTGCCAGCACCATTTGTTGAAGATGCTGTCTTTGCCCCATTGTATAATTTTAGCTGTTTTGTCGAAAATCAGGTGTTCATAGGTGCGTGGATTAATATCAGGATTTTCAATTCGATTCCATTGGTCTACCTGTCTATTTTTATGCCAATACCAGGCTGTTTTCAGAACTATAGCTCTGTAGTAGAGCTTAAAGTCAGGAATGGTGATGCCTCCTGAAGTTCTTTTATTGTATAGGGTTGTTTTGGCTATCCTGGGTCTTTTGTTTTTCCATATAAAGTTGATTATTATCCTTTCAAGGTCGGTGAAGAATTGTGGTGGGATTTTAATGGGGATTGCATTGAATCTGTCGATTGCTTTTGGTAAGATTGCCATTTTTACTGTGTTTATCCTACCTAACCAAGAGCATGGGAGATCTTTCCATTTTCTGGTATCTTCTTTAATTTCTTTCTTTAGAGTCACAAAGTTCTTATTATATAGGTCTTTTACTTCTTTGGTAAGCGTTACACCAAGATACTTTATGTTGCTTCTGGCTATTGTAAAGGGTGATGTTTCTCTGATTTCTTTCTCTGCCTCTTTGTCATCTGAAAAAAATAGGGCTACTGATTTTTTTGAGTTTATCTTGTATCCTGCTAGTTTGCTGAAGGTGTTTATCAGTTCCCTGGTAGAGTTTATTGGGTCGCTTATGTAAACTATCATATCATCTGCAAATAGAGACAGTTTGACTTCTTCCTTTCCAATTTGGATGCCCTTGATCTCCTTTTGTTGTCTTATAGCATTAGCTAGAACTTCTAGTACGATATTGAAGAGATATGGAGAGAGAGGACATCCTTGTCTTGTTCCAGATTTTAGAGGAATTGGCTTAAGTTTCTCTCCATTCAGTTTGATGTTGGCAGTTGGTTTGCTGTATATTGCTCTTATTATGTTTAGGTATGTTCCTGTTATCCCTGACCTCTCTAATACCTTTATCATGAAAGGGTATTGAATTTTGTCGAAGGCTTTTTCCGCATCTAGGGAGATAATCATATGGTTTTTCTTTTTCAGTTTGTTTATATGGTGGATCACGTTGATAGATTTTCGTATGTTAAGCCATCCCTGTAATCCAGGTATGAAGCCTACTTGATCATGGTGGATGATTTCTCTGATGTATTCTTGAATTCAGTTTGCCAGTATTTTATTGAGTATTTTTGCATCAATGTTCATCAGGGATATTGATCTGTAGTTTTCTTTCTTAGTTGTGTCTTTGTGAGGTTTGGGTACCAAAGTTATTGTGGCCTCATAAAAAGAGTTTGACAATAAACCTTCTGTTTCTATCTTGTGGAACAGTTTGAGGAGTAGTGGTATTAGTTCTTCCTTGAATGTCTGGTAGAATTCTGCACTGAATCTATCTGGCCCTGGACTTTTTTTCGTTGGAAGGCTTTCGATGACTGCTTCTATTTCATTGCGGGTTATAGGTCTATTTAAGTTGTTTGTCTGTTCTTGATTTAATTTTGGTAAGTGATAGTTATCCAGAAACTTGTCCATTTCCTTTGAATTTTCAATTTTTGTGGAATACAGATTTTCAAAGTATGACCTGAAAATTGTCTGGATTTCCTCTGTGTCTGTTGTTATGTTCCCCATTTCGTTTCTGATTTTGTTAATTTGCATGTTCTGTCTCTGCTTTTTCGTTAATTTAGATAAAGGTTTATCTATCTTGTTGATTTTCTCAAAAAAAACCAACTCTTTGTTGCATTGATTTTTTGTATTGTTTTCCTGGTTTCTATTTTGTTGATTTCAGCCCTCAAGTTGATTATTTCCTGGCGTCTACTCCTGTGGGGTGAATTTGCTTCTCTCTGTTCTAAGGTTTTCAGTTGGGCTGTTAATTCTTTTATGTGACTATCCTCTGTTTTCTTCATATGGGCACTTAGTGCAATGAACTTCCCTCGTAGCACTGCTTTCAAAGTGTCCCATAAGTTCGGGTATGTTGTATCCTCATTCTCGTTGAACATTAGAAAGTCTTTAATTTCTTTCTTTATTTCTTCTTTGACCCAGGAGTGGTGCAATTGCACATTGTTCAGTTTCCATGAGTTTGCAGGTTTTCTGATATTTGTGTTGTTGTTGAATTCCAATTTTAAAGCATGGTGGTCCGATAAGATACAGGGGACTATTCCTATTCTCTTGTATCTGTTGAGGTTTGTTATGTCTCCTAGTATGTGGTCGATTTTAGAGAAGGTTCCATGTGGAGCAGAGAAGAAGGTATATTCTTTTGTTTTTGGATGGAATGTTCTATAGATGTCTGTTAGCCCCAGTAGAGACATAACTTCTGTTAATTCTTTTGTTTCTTTGTTGAGTTTCTGATTTGTGGTCCTGTCTAGTGTTGAGAGTGTTGTATTGAAGTCTCCCACTATATGTGTGTGAGGTTTTATATGAGCTTTGAGTTTTAGTAGTGTTTCCTTTACGAATGTGGGTGACTTTGTATTAGGGGCATAGATGTTCAGAACTGAGACTTTGTGTTGATGGATTTCTCCTGAGATGAATATGAAATGACCGTCTTCATCTCTTTTGACTAGTTTTGGTTTGAAGTCTAACTTGTTAGATATTAGGATAGCTACGCCTGCTTGCTTCTTATTTCCATTTGATTGGAAAATCTTTTCCCAACCCTTTACCCTGAGGTAATGTCTATCTTTGGAGCTAAGATGTGTTTCTTGTATGCAGCAGAAGGATGGATTCGGTCTTCGTATCCATTCTGTTAGTCTGTGTCTTTTTATAGGTGAGTTAAGACCATTAATGTTGAGGGTGAGTAAGGAGCATTGATGGTTGATGCTTGTTTGATTTAGGTTTGTTGTTGGCAATGGTATTGTGACTATATTTGTTCTGCTTCACCCTAGGTTTCTGGTGTAGTTGGATTATCTGTTGCCTACATTTTTGTGGGCGTAGTTACCTTCCTTGGGTTGGAATTTTCCTTCTAATACTTTCTGTAGGGCTGGATTTGTAGATACATATTGGGAAAATCTGGTTTTGTCATTGAATATCTTGTTCTCTCCATCTATATTGCCTGAGAGTTTTGCTGAATATAGTAGCCTAGGCTGGCATCCGTGTTCTCTTAATACTTTTAGAACATCTATCCAGGACCTTCTGGCCTTGAGGGTTTCCATGGAGAAGTCAGGTGTAATTTTGATAGGTCTGCCTTTATATGTTACCTGTCCTTTTTCCTTCGCTGCTCTTAATATTCTTTCTTTATTCTGTATGCTAGGTGTTTTGATTATTATATGTCGAGGGGTCTTTTTTCTTTGGTCCAGCCTATTTGGGGTTCGGTATGCTTCTTGTACTTTCATGGGCATGTCCTTCTTCAGATTTGGAAAGTTTTCCTCGAAGATTTTGTTGAATATGTTTTCAGCACTTTTGAGCTGGGCTTCCTCACCTTTGTCTATGCCTATTATTCTTAGGTTTGGCCTTTTCATGGTGTCCCACATTTCCTGGATGTTTTGTGTTAATGATTTGTTGGATTTATGATTTTCTTTGGTCGATGAATCTATTTCTTCTAGTTTATCTTCTGCGCCCGAGATTCTCTCTTCCATCTCTTGAATTCTATTGGTTATGCTTGTGTCCATTGTTGCCGATTTTTTGCCCAGCTTTTCAATTTCCAGCCTTCCTTCCGTTTGTGTTGCCTTTATTTTCTCAATTTCAGTTTTCAAGTCTTGAACCGTTTCCTTCACCTGGTTAATTGTTTTTTCTTGGCTTTCTGTACTTTCCTTAAGGAATTTGTTCATTTCTTCCACTTTTTTGTTTGTTTTTTCCTCCATTTCTTTAAGGGATTTTCTCACATCTTCTTTGAGGGCCTCTATCATTTTTATGATGGTAATTTTTAAGTCGTACCCTTCTGCTTCCTCTGCTTTGTTGTTGTGTTCCATTCTAGTTGGTGTAGATTCCCTAGATTCTGGTGGTGTCATGTTTGTCTTTCTGTTGTTAGGTGTTCTCTTGTATTGCCTTCTTCCCATAGTTTCTTCCAGTAGGTGTTGGTGGTGACTCTTCCCTCTCTCTATGGTCCTTCCTTATATGGATTTGAGATTCAATATCTGTAGCTCTGTGTGGTCCAAGCTCTCTAGGAGGTTTCTCAGCAGACAGGGATCCAGGGATGGGGTCAAGGATGAGGATCCAGAAGAAGATGCCAGCAGGTACTCACAGTGGTCCTCTGGCCAATAGCTCTGGCCAATAACCGGCAGAAGAGGACGAGGGCTGAGCTTGAACTTGAGAAGGTTTTGCAGGGTAGTGGGATCTCACTGGAAACTGGCGCTCTCCAGCTGAGACCGCTTTCTTTGGCAGAGGCCCGGATTTGGGTGTCAAGGATCTTGCCCTCAGGAACTCTGAGTGGAACTGCAGAGATAGGCGGATCTCTGGGAGGGGGCCCAGGACTCCAGCAGAGGACTGGAGGCGGGGTCAGAGACCAAGCCGGTGGAAATTACAGGTGGTCCCGCGTGGATAGTCAGGTCTCCTTTGTTCGGAGTTGCTCCGAGAGGTCTCCAAAGTCCCCAAAACCAGTCTTATGGTGTCCAAATTGACAGTTCAATCTATTGTTGCCACTTGCCTTACTGTAGTAGTTGTAGCAGATGAATGAGTGAGAGCCTAGGAATGTAACTCCGGGATAGTGTACTTGTACGTAGTTCAATCTTAGTACTAGTGGAGGAAAGTATGAGAAATTAACCCTGTTACATCCTTCAGAGATGCATACAGTAAACTGGAGTTTTCTTTGCTGCTATTAATATGTTACAAACTGATTTCTTGCCTTTTAATGGAGCGTAACAGCCATTCATTAGGGGATGAAAATGTCAAATGAAAGCCAGACATATACAGAGACCCTAAATAGAGATATATTACATATAAATTCTCTGTGGTGCTGGACTGGCAAGATGACTAAGCAGGTAGAGGTAATGCAGACAAGCATACAGAACTGAGGATTTTTCACTTGTTAGCCATTGAATTGAAGGAGTGAATGAATAATGCAACCAATTGTCCTCTGAGATGAATGTGGGTGGGGTGCAATGCCTTGGACTACAGCTGCTAAGACACCTGAATCCCCACTCCTCACCCATTCTAAAATCACTCCATGCGATGCTCTCTGAGGGGAGAATCAACTGCTGCAAGTGGTCCACTATCCCACAGACATGCCACAGCACAAAAAGCCCACAACATATATCAATACCCAATATGTCAATGCAAGAAAAATTTGACCACCAATTCCCATACCAGACAACTCTCAACTGTGTATTGTCAAGTGACATAGACATTCATGACCAAATGTTGAATGAAGGAAAAAGAGAGTTTGTCTCAAGATTCAGAACACGGATAGGATGAATGTATACAATGCGAAAATGCTACTATGGAAGGTACCGTAATGCCTTCAAAGGGTGTTCTGGAAGGTTTCTTGTACACATAGGGAAGAAGGATACCTGGATTTGTGCCTGACAACATACACACACACAGTGATGTTTTCCTTATGGACAAACTCTCACAAGGATGGACAGTGGCCTTGCTGTGACAGAGGGGAGAGATTATCTTTTCCCCTTCATTCCCTTCTGGCTTTGGCACATTCTACAACTATTTAGCACTTACTGAATTCTATTAGGGTTACCTTTAGCTGTTGAGAAGTAAATCTTCATCTGCCCTTAAATTTTCTAACAGATTAAATAATGGAATGTCCCTAACGTGTCAGCATGGGGAAATAGATATCCCTGAAACGACCTGCCAATAATGAGGCGGTCTCATGCATGGGGGTGTGGTGACATGTCACCGATCGCAGTACCAGGGAATTAGTGACAGAATAATCAGGAGGCAGAGGCACATCTGGGCTACAGGAGACCCTTTCTGGAGTAAAAAATCAAAATAGAAATGAAGAAGTGGCAATGTTGACAGAACAACTGTGGAAACATGGGATGGCTTGGCACTCTGTGTTGTCATTTCTGGTCCCCAAGTGGTGTCAGTTGGAGATCTGGAAGTCTCCTCCATTTGAGAGACAAACCTGGATTTAATGCAACAATGAGAACCCTCCCTTATTAGCCAGTAGAGGTAATTATTGGCCTCACAACATGAAAGACTGAGGTATAATTCAAGGTTGCTCTTCCAGTATAAATAACAAAGACATAAATGTTTTAACACTTCCTGGATGGACTTTAATGGGGTCTTGACTCACTGGAGACTTAGTGTTTATTTGAACAGTGTGCTTAAGCAGCTTATTATACTAGTGGGTGAGGCAAGAGGGTCTGGCCAAAGCCCAGGAATTTGCATGTCAACAAGACCTCCTAGGGTAATGGTTCTCAGCCTTCAGAATGTTATGGTAGAGTAGATGCCACTGCAGGGCATATTGACAAGAATAAAGCATCATCTGGAAGAAACCATTTCTCAGTACATTCTGAGATCTGCTGTGGTAAAGGAGCAGCACAGCCATGCCTCTCCCTTCCTAGCTTTGCATAGACAAGATCTCCATCGCAGGCATGTGGCTTCTGTGCAGGCTCCACCCATTCTTGCCTAGTCTGAAGCCTGCTCCCAAAACTGCTTAGCTGGAGAAGTAAGAGAGACACCTCACCATACCTGAGATCATTCCCTACATTTCCCAAGGGACAAGGGTAGAGTGCACATGGGCCTGAATTTTTTTATTGTTTTTTTTTGTTTGTTTGTTTGTTTGTTTCAGACTCCACTAGAAGGTGAACTGTGTTGAAGTGTGTGCTGGGTAAGAAGTCTCTAATTGCTTATATAAAAAACGGACAGTGCAGCAAAGATGGAGCTCAGGTTAGAACGTTTTGGTATGGATTAAATATGGAGTGAATATGGGCAACCTGGAAACCTGAATGTAGAGCCTCTAGGGGAGCCTGAACAACTCTGTAGTTTGAGCTCTAATTATTCCTACAGGAAAACATCCTGCCTGTGTTCAACTCCTCTGCCCCTAAATCTTCTTATAATAGGAAAAATACTTTCACTGGAAACATGCACCCTGCACAGAGCCTGTATTCTGTAGGAGTGAGCTGTGTGCAGATCTGCCAAAACATAGGATCTCCTCTCAAAAGGTGATGTTCCAGAAGGAATATATAGTGAAGGAACACACAGTCTTCTCCACAATTTACGTTTTTCCTGTTAATTTTAGGGCTACATGGGGAGACTTTAGGGGAGACACAGGGACAAGGTACTGAGAAAATACCAGAGAACTCAGAAAGCAATAATTAGTAAACAATCCCCAGAAACACAAAAGATCTAACAGTGTTCCCTGGAGAAGTTCTTGTTGACTCGGTCACCACAGTACTATGAGGTATTCTTTCTCTGGCTGTGTCTGAGAGCCATCGAGATGGAAAGAATCCCAACACCTACAGAGATCCTGGGGCTGGAGACCTACTGGGATCTCGCTGCTGCTGCTACCTTGGTATGCTACCTTTTCTTGGAGACCCTGAAGTGAGGCTGCCAAGTCCCTTTGCTGTGGGACCAGCTCCTTCTGCCTCAGCAGGTTCTTCATCTTTCATTAATGCATTCTTGTTCCTGTTCATTAAGGATTACGTTCTCAGTGGAGGTTTGCTCACTCACACGTGCACACACACAAATTCATGACCACATAAGTATATGTATGCACACATATAAGTACATTGTACTGCAGGGGAATGTTTAGTTTTCACTCAATGCATTTACCAGAGATACTGTTGAAAAGAAGGGCAACTTTATTTGGATGAGAAACGAACACATTGGGCATGTGAGAGTAGCAGCTCAGTCATTGAAGTCCCTATCCTGCAAACCTAATGCAGACCCAGGTGGACCTCTAGGGTTCTGGGCCATTAGTCACTCCTGGTAGGAAGTTCTTCAGTCTGTGTAGTATAGGATGGTGTCCCAGCACAGGACCACTGGATGGTGGTGGACCAGCTCACTGGTCTTGTTCACTGCATCCCAGTTGCTGCCTACAAGGTGAACAATTTCCGGCAATCAGAGCTCCCGTTGCTACAGGCTACCTCACTTCCAACCCAAAGCAATGAGCTCAGGAAACTACAAAATCCTCACAACCTGTATCCAATAGAGACTGATTTAAACTCACAGTGAACAACTTTGAAGAGGAACAGTTTCTGAGTTATGCAGATACAGCACACGGTGAGTGCTTTAGACCTACATGAGTCTGAGAGGGGGCGCTGAGAGGGCCCCATTCTCACACCACAGCAGGGCTTTGTGACTTCTGCTCAACTGAGATGCAGCTGGAATCACACTGCAAGTCAGACTCTCTCAAGGAATAAATATAGTCCAAGATTTGAGACCATTGTTAAGTGAGCCAAAGCCAGGCAATAGTGCACAGAAAATGACAGCAAACAATGCAGGTGAGGACAAAACAGGGGACGGAGAAGACACAGTGAGCTACCTGACCATTGAGTATGCACTCACCATTCACCCAGACAGCTGAAGGGACTCAAACCTTCCACCAGCCCATCCAGCCTCTCAGACACCTTGATTTGCCACAGTGGCCTCCTCCTCGCTTCCCTGTACCACATTCCCTTGGTTTTCTCCAAAGCCTTTTCAGTCAGATAATTTTTTCCCTCTACAAATGCCTAAAAATCACTGAGTTAAAGTAGGCTTTGTGTCCTTTTGCCCTAGGAGCTAGGTGGAAATGAAGAAAGTTGGGAATAGCATACAATATTTGATGGATGCAAAGTGAGCGAGCACAGTACTGTCTCAATAAAGATCGACGCCATCATCATGAAAGATATTTCATAAGTAACTGAACACATAAATATGTGTAAATGCACAAACACAAAAGTGAATTTGGTCCACAAATACACTTGCACATATAATCAGCTATATTCACAACATTGCACACAAGCACTTAAACCTACAATACAGGAAACATCAGCAGACAAAAACACAGACTAACACATTGGTACACACACACACACACAACACTCACAAAAAACACTATTGTGAACAAAAGCAACAGAACACATGCACAAAGAGAGAGAGAGAGAGAGAGAGAGAGAGAGAGAGAGAGAGAGAGAGAGGGGAGAGGGAGAGGGAGAGAGATGAAACCCACATACCAGACATACCAGGCATCTCTCAACTCTGTTTCCCTGCTGTGAGGGAGCAGACCCCAGAGGCTCTGGAGGTTCTGGAAGGTTTCTTTTACACAGCAAGGAAAGGAGACCTGAATCTGTGCATGACAACACACACACATATCCTGATGTTTTCTTAACAAAGATCTGAAGTGAGGGAGCACTGGCACTGTTGTGATAGTAGAGGGGAGAGAATGGCTTTTCCCCTTCCTTCCATGCTGGCTGTAGTACATTCCAGTATCATTTGGCACCTACTGAATTCTATTTGGATTACTGTTAACAAGGGTATCTTCACCTGTCATGCGTGTTTTGCATCAGATGACAATTACGGAAGGTCTCCCATAGCAGCATGCAGGAAAGGACATCACTGTAGTGACTATCCAATAAAGATAGCATGCAATGCCTGGGGGTGTAATGACATGTTTCTGATCCCAGCACCAGGGCAGAAGAATCATGAGGCTGAGGCTAGCATGGACCACATGAGAGCCTATCAGAAATAATAATATAAATAAGATGGAGAAGTGGTGGGAAGATCAACAGAGCAATCTGTGGAAACAGGGGTTGACTGTGTGTTCTCAGACCAGTCTCCCACATGTATCAGTTGGAGCCCTGAAAATCTTCTGATTGAGGGACAACCCTGGATTCATGCAACAGGCAGAACCTTCCCTTAGCACCCAGCAGATCCAAGGCCTTGCAGACAACTGCTTGGCCTCAGAATATGAAAGTCTTAGGTATAATCAGGAGAAGCTCTTGTAGCTTAAATACAAGAAGTCATAACTTCCTGGAGAGACTTTACAGAGTTCTGGCTTGCTGACTTCTTAGTATTAAGTAGAACAGTGTGGAGAAGTAGGTTTATTATATCCATGGACCTGCCCAGAGGGTCTGACCAAAGCCCAGGAATCTACAGGTCATCAAGTCCATCTAGGGGATTGGTTCTCAACCTTCCTAATTCTGAGACAGACTTTGGCAGATGTCACTACAGGGAGAGAGAAACTGTCTACCTGAATAGTGGAGGACCCAAATGACATGGAAGGACAGAGCTCCTTTCCAGCAACTGCTGAATTTTCCTGTTGGAAAGCTCCCATGGTCACTTGTTTCTCTGTTTGCGGTGGCTGAGAGCCCAGTGGATTCTTACTGGAGGCCTAAACTGAATTTCCCATAAAGCTTACAAGCTTGCTCTTCTGGCAAGTCAGCAGAGGGCAAAGGCAGGACCAAATCTATTTGATTAGAGGCCTCTGGAGAAGTCCACCCACATCAAGAAAACCCATTTCCAGCTTGAATGTCAGGATCCATGCTGGATAAAAATGAAAGAAGACCCCAGTCATGCTGAGCATAATAGGCAGTGAGTTATATGGCAGCTGAAATGAAGGTGCAGGGTACCAGGAAGCATCAGGTGGCTCCACAAAAATCCAGAGCATCTTTCTCTTACAATATGTTTTATGATCATTTTTTATTTAAATCTAAAATATGCTTGTTTTATATGTGAATCCCAGTTCCCTCTCTCTTACAAGACTTATGCTGAGAATGATCATTCTATTTTAAAGAAAAGACAAGCGCCCCACCCCGCTGTGCTTAGCTGCTGATATTGTGGGTTAGACCTGGACTACTGTTAGCTGTTGAGCAAAGGATTACCAGACTACAAGCCACACCACCAGAGAAGGTAGGAAGTTAGGAGGACTCTAAGACAGACATGCATGTTCCCCCAGAAAAGGGGAAAGGGACAAGATCTCGGCAAATGAGCAGCATAGAGATAGGTGAGACTGAATTAAGAGGAAGAGAAGGGGAGAAGAGGGTGGGAGAGGAGGGCATGAGAGAACAGGAAGATAGAGTTGGTGGTGGTGGGGGAAATACAGGAGAGCAAGAAATGGGGTACTATATAATACAGGGAGCCTTTATAGGTGTAACGAGAACTCTGTCATTAGGGAACTGTCCAGAGATCTAGAAGGATGACCCCAACTAACAAACTAAGCAAAGGTGGAGAGGCTATGTTAAATGCCTTTCCCCTATAATGGGATTGATGACTACCTTATATGCTATCGAAGAGCCTTTATCCAGTAGCTGCTAGAAGCAGACACCTACAGCTAAACTCTGATACTAACTCAGGAGGAGTGATGACCAAAGGGGTCAAGACCAGGTTGGGGAAGTCCACAAACAGTTGACCTCAGCAAGGGGGAGCTCATGGACTCCAGACTAATTGCTGGGAAGCCAGACTAGGACCCAGCCAGAACTCCTAAATGAGGGTGTCAGTTAGGAGGACTGGACAGGCTATGGAGCCTCTGGTACTGGATCAGTATTTACCCCTAGTATACACATGGAATTTGGGAGCCCATTCCACATAGAAAAATACTCTTTCAGCCTACACACACACACACACACACACACACACACACACACACACACAAGGGCCTAGGCTATGATCCAAATGATGTGACAGACTTTGAAGATCCCTCATGGAAGGTCTTACCCTCCCTGGGGAGCAGAATGGGGATGAGATAGGGAGTGGGGTTGGTGGGGGCAGAGGAGGAAGGGAAGGAGAGGGAACTGGAATTGACATGTGAAACAAGATTGATTGTAATAGAATATGAAAAAGTATTTAAATATTGTGGATTATTTGATGTGTAGGAGAGTTTTACCTGCTTGTATCTCTGTGTTCCATGTGCATGGGGTGTTCATAGAGGTCAGAAGAGAGCAATTGATTCCATGCATTTAGAGTTAAGGTATTTGTGAGCTCTTTTGTGGGTGCTGGGATTCACAAGGTCCTCTGGAAAAGCAGCCAGTGCTCATAATGCTGATTCATGTCTCCTGCCACTCAGACTAAATTTCATCACAAATGAGGGCAGTTTTAATAACAATACAGACAATAATGATGATGTTGATGATTTCTAGAGAAGTTACAGTTGAAATGAAAGGAACCAACATGTTTAAGACACGAATGATAGAGTTCCCACAGTGCTGGCTTGCACCTAGAAGGGGCTGCTGGGGCCAGGGCACTGAGCTACTTTCTACTTCCTCCTCTGCCCATACTCATAGCTGCTACCTCCTCCCTGTTCCCAGGCCCTGGAAGCAAAGTGTCCACCCCTCCTTGCCCCTTGCTTGGAGGTATGAAATATTATTTGTGATAGCTTGAGCCAGGCCTTGGTGTACCCAGGGCTCCCCCCAACCTGTGCACTTCCAAGTAAGGCGCTAAGTGACAGCTTCCTCATGCTTTCCGTGAGCAGAGAAGCCTTACTTATTACCTCAAGAACAAGCTGGAGTTACACCACGCTTTCCACTATTGCCTTCTTCCTTTATGGGCCTTGCTGCTGTTTCATGCACAACTTGTACAAGAGGATTGTAGTGCCATGCCTGGTATGGGTGAGTGCTACTCTGGGATCTGTCAGAGTTTGTACAATTGGCCAGGGCACCTGTCCTTGCTCACCAGGCATGACCAAAGCGGTACCACAGACTCAGGCTTGGGCATCCGATATGGCCACTACTTGATGCCTGGTGGAGGTGTTGGGGTGGTCTGGAGCTCCACACCCCCACTTTCCTCAAGCAGCCCCAGAGCTCCTGATCCTCCAACTCAGAGGCCTCATGGCATTAGGCACTTGGACCTCAGGCTCCTTTGCAGCAGCTCAGTGGGAGCTGTGCTTCTCTAGGTCCCTGGGAGAGAGGATCTGCTGACACTGCAAGCCCAGTGTGTAACCTGCTTCATTGTGTCTTGTGCCAACAATGCCTTTGCCTGGGGCCTGGGGCCTGGGGCAGGGCTAAGCATCCTCATCACAAGGCACTCTATCCAGAGACATAGCTTCTCCTACTACCTCATCCAACCACAGAGCCTGGGGGCCTCATGCTGACTTCGCAGGCCTTGGGCTTTTAGCTGCTGAGCCTCTGACAGAGTTGACTGCCTTCTATTCATTCACCAGATGTCTCCTTCCTGGTACTCACTGGGAGACCACTACAGCTGCCTGAGCTGCTTGCTGATGTCTGGCGGTCTCAAGTGTCTCCAAGTCCCCCAGCCTGGAGCCCTGCCATTGACTACCTGTTTCCAGTCACCTCTCCTTCTGAAAGGAATGAGACAAGGGAGAACCTGGGAGGATTAGGGGAGGTGTACCAGGGCACCAGCTGCCATAGACCAATTGCTGGCCAGGGTTAGTACCTGAAATCCAACTCTGCTGCGAGGGTTGCTCACCTTCCCTGTTGGTTTTCTTCTTTCACCGTTTTAATTTTGCGGCTGTTGTTGTTAATACTGAAACTTGTTTGTTGAAACATAAGTGAGCAAACTCTTAGTAATAAACTCCAATCTGCACTCTTGCTTCTCTGCTCTCCACTCTGCAGCTGCCCTTCTCTCCTCCCACGTTCTGCAAGCAAATGTCCATCCCTCCGTGCCCCTTCGCTTTACTAAACTTGCTTCAGCAAGACCCTGCCTCACAGTGTGCTCCTCCCAACCAATGCCCTGCAAGTGCTCACCCTCCATTGCCCTGTGCCTGCAGCTGATCTCCAATATTTCAAGGAGCCCTTAATTCTCCCTTGCAGACAGCAGGTACAAGTGGCCTGGCTTCCTACTGCTGGCTCAGGAGCCTTCGGGACACACTGACATGACACACATCTACAAGGAGAGCAAATTCCTGGACAGCACATTGAGTGAGAAAGGTGAGCGCAGCCAGCACCTCCTGCACTTGCAGCAGCAGAGCAGCAGAAGATGCTCGGAGACTCCCAGATCAACTCCATGCATGACAAGACCAAGCTGTGCCAACAAACCAAGGTAAGCAGCACATGCAAATATAGGACGAAGTGTCAATTCACACAGGGCCACCAGGAGCTGTGCAGCCTCCCTTGGTACCCCAAGTACAAGAAAGAACTTGGTGACACACCTTATACTGAAAGACTCCCACTATGCTTATTGCCTGTTTAAATTGCTCTTGCTAATTTGCCAAGGTCAAGTTATGAGAAAAGTACAGGAGGGAACCAGGTGCTGCTCTCATCCAACGCCAACCAGATATCTGTGGTCTGCAGCTTGGACCAAAGCAAGGTCAGCAGGACAGTGTCCAGTATGCTGAGATAGTCATAACTGAATTCTTTGTATTCTTTGTGCCCAACCCGAATAACCAACTGTCCTTGGTTAACTACAACTGCTACATTTAGATGGAACAATGAAATCCCTGTAACCATGCTTCTGCTTCTGTAAGCCTGCTTCTTGCCACCCCAACCCTATATAAACTGCCTGAGTTTTAACCTCAGCACGCTCAGTCCCCCGAAAGACTGAAGCGTCCACAGGTACCTGTGTGAACAATAAACAACCTCTTGCACTTGCATCCAGTGGTCTGGTCTCGTCACTTGGGGGCAAGGGCCTTCCCCCTGACAGGCTCCAAACTCTTGGGGTCTCTGGGGGTCTTTCAATACAACATTAGTTTCTGCCATTTCAACCACAAAGCATAGGAGGAGGGGACTGTAGGGGTGAGCAGGGGCCTCCAGAAACAAGAAAGGTTGGCACAACCTATGTGGGTCACCTGGCCAGTTTCTCGGGATTCCCTTTGTGCCACCACTATTTCCCCTAAGGGTCTGGAGCTGTCCTGTAGCTTGACAGCGCCACTGCACACATGTTGCCACTGTCCTCATGCTCCTTGTCTTTATCCGGTTCCTCATCTGCATATTCCTGCTCCCCCACCTCAGTGCACTCCATGCCCTCAGAAGCCCCCAAGGTGTTGTGCCTAGGAAGCTGCTGCAGGAGCAGCCACACTGCTCTATGTTCCTGGAGCATGGAGAACATTCCAGTCCCAGAGACCCGTGCTTTTGTTGCTAGGCAGCCTACTATGGCTACAATGCCTTTGCCATTGACTCTGACACTGAGCAGGCTCATCAGGCCATTGGCTATCTCCACCCACAGCTTTGCTTGGGGAAAAAAAACTTCACCCACCACCACAGCCTGCACAGTTCCTGGTGTGTCCCATGCTGTTCACTGTGAAATCCCCACTCAGCTCATGCAAGTCCCTTGTCACCACTTGGCTCCAGTTGCTGTCCTGTTTGCCCAAGTCACATGAATTCCATGTTCTCCCCAGACCCAGGACCCCTATTGGACTGTTGCAGCTACTGAGCTGCTCCATGAGCTCAGGCAGCCTCAACAGTCATGGGCCACCCATGGTCAACTGCCTCTCCAACTCCCATGACTAAGACAAGGGGTCGCCCGTGAGGCATTCAGAGAGGTGCTTCAGGGGTACCAGGCAGGGTAAAAATCCTGCAGACTCTGCTATGAGGGGTCCCTTCCATTTTGGGAATCATATGTTTATTTAATTATTATTATACTATTAGTATTACTATTATTATTATCATTATTTTATCCCAAAGAATTGTTCCCATATAAATAAAAGCTAAAAAATTTTTGTAAGGATTAACAAAATATTCTCTTCACAGCCCTTGTGATGTAGGTAGAACAAAAGATAACAAAAACTTGTGTTTAGTTCTCAACAAAATAGAAACAAGGAAAACAACACAAAAATATCAATGCAACAAAGAGTTGGTTTTTTGAGAAAATCAACAACATAGACAAACCTTTATCCAAACTAATGAAAAAACAGAGAGAGAGCATACAAATTATCAAAATCAGAAACGAAAAGGGTAACATAACAATGGACACAGAGGATATCCAGACAATTTACACGTCATGCTAATTTGATACCTTACCAAATCATAGCCAGTGTTGTGTGGGGATCTCAGCAGACTGGGAGATGGAAAGCAGGCTGTGGGTTCTGGATCAGGGTCCCAGAATGTCTCTGTTTGACACTCAGCAGGTGGCTGGAGAGCCTGAGTGAGTTTTATGACACCAAATGTTGTTTTGCAAAACTCAGTAAAACCCATGTGGAGATTATTGGGGAAAGGGAAGAAAGTGGGGTGTAGTTGTTGGTGAAGCATGAACAGCGATGGGAGGGGAAGGGGAAGAGGGGGAACAAAGATTGACGGGAAAGGGAAAAAAGAAAGGGACAAATAGATGGGAGGCGCTGGCTTAATAGGGAAAGCTACACATGCATATGGAATCCATATGCAGCCACATAACATGTGAAGTAGTCAGGAAACACATGGCACTGAGAGCTGTCTAATTATCTCCATGAAAGTCAGCGCACATACCTTGCCAGTTGCCAGGGGGATGGGCCAGCATAATACCTGAGTCCTCATAGCTATAATAATAAAAACAGCATGGCGTTGGCAGAAAAAAAAAAAGACAGCGAGATTAATGAAATCCAACCAAAGAACCTGATGTGAATCCACACACCTATGAATATCATATTTTTTGACAAACAAATACAAATTTTACATTCTGGAAAAAAGAAAGCATCTGCAACAAATGGTGCTGGCAATACTGGATAACATCATGCAGAAGGATGCAAAGAGACCATTATCTAGCTCCCTGCAGTAAACTCAAGTCCAGGTGGATCTGAAACCTCAACATGAATTCCGTTACATGGAATGTGAGAAAAGGGAAAGTAAGAAGTAGCCTGGAACACACAGGCAGGAGACAACTTCCTGACTAGTACACCATTAGCAGAGACACTGAGAGCAAAAATTAATAAAGGGGATCTCCTGAAACAGAAAGCTTCCATATGGCAAAGGACAATGTCAATAAGACAAAATGGCAGCCTACATAATGGGAAGAGTTCTTCACCAACCCCACATCTGACACAGGGCTAAACTCCAAAGTATATGTGGAACCCAAGGAACTAGACACTAAAATACCAAGTAATCCAATTAAACATGTGGAACACATCTAAACTACACTTCTAAACAGAAGAATCACAAATTGCCCAGATATACTTAGGTATTGGTCAACATCCTTTGTAAGCTGGGAAATGAAAATCCAAACATCCCCAAAATTGCACCTTATACCTGTCAGAATGGCTAGGACCAATAACACTAAAAACAGCTTACACTGAAGAGGATGTGGAGCAAGGGGAACACACCTGGTCTTCCGGTGGGAGTGCAAATTTGAATAGGCACTTCAGAAATCAATGTGTCTGTTTCTCAGAAAATTGGGAATGACTCTGCCTCAAGGAGAGCTATACCAATCTTGGGCATATATCCCAAGGATGTTCAATCATACCACAATGACACTTGCTCAACTAAATTCATAGCAGGTTATTTACAATAGGTAGGCTCTGGAATCTACCTAGATGCCATGAAACAGAAGATTGTATTAAAAAATACGATACTTCATGTAATTTACATGCATGTGAATGGAAGAAGAAGAAATCTACCCGTGTGGTAACACAGATCCAGAAAGACAAACATGATATGTTCTCCTTGTAAATGGATATTAGGTGTAAAGGATAACTAGGATACAAACACCAATCCCAGAGAGGCAGGTTGACAGGAAGTGTCAGACATGGAATGCATCTCCTGGATAAACTAGGGGTGGTTTGGGCAAAACAAGGACTAAAAATGGTGAGGGATACAGTTTCATGTCTTGGGCCACTGAAGGAGAGAGACAGTAATGAAAGAACAGATATTTTGATGGGGGCATTTCAGGGTTTAAGACAAGCCTGGAGTGAAGGAAATGCCCAAGACTCCACACGAAGGCACTAGCTAAGACTCATACCAAAGGTGGAGAGGGTGTCTGAACTGGCCACCTGCTCTAATCAGATTAGAGTCTACACTCATTGACATCAGAGAGCCTTCATGCAGTAATTTATACAGCAGATGCAGGGATCCATCAGGCAATCACCGGCCAGAGTGCTGGATGTCCTATTGAACAGAGGGAGGAGGGATTATATGATCCAGTTGGGGGTGGGTCATGCTTATGATGGATGAAACCACAAAGAAAGATGAAGTGAACGCTTGAGAGCCTACTGACTCTGGACCAACATCTGGGAGCCTGGAAAGGACCAACCTAGACCCTCAGCATGTGTATGAGCATCTCAAGGCTTACTCTATTTGCCAGACTCCTTGCAGTGGAGTGCACCAGGAACCCTGTACAGGGCTGGACATCTCCCTGTACTTGAGCTGGCTTTAGGCAACCTATTCCTCAAGCTGGATTACTATGCCCAGCATTGATGTGGGTGGAGGGGGGGTAGAGGGAGGATATTGATCAAGCCTTACCTGATATGCCATATTTTGATTACATCCATGCAAGCTGGCCTCTTTCTGAAAGGAGTTGTATAATGGTGCATGGGTGGGTGGTTACTGGGGAGTAGATGGAGGGAATAGGAGGAGTGGAAGGGAATGAAAACTGTGCACTTGATGCAAATTCAATCATATATGAATAAAAATAGGGGGAAAATAGAAATTAAGAAGAGATTAGAGATTTTTATTCCTTCATGATTCTGTTTTTATATTCTAAATTTTTCTCTCATTTGGCCATTTTCCATTTTTAGTGTATCTCTATACTTCATGTGAAAATTTATATATAAAGTGATGTACAGTATCCAATGGCTCAGCAATGTGTAATAAAAGCTGATTCGATTTCTCAAGTTTAGACTGCTGAGCAATATAACTGCAAGGGAGAGAACTACCTTTAGTTGAGTATGAATAATTTGGACATAAAATATGTTTCCTATGCTTTGCAGAAGCATCTGTAAAGGCATTAATAGCAATGTCTACAGAAATTTAAGTTGTAATTCATGTACATCTACATATCCTGTAGATCCCAAGTAATATACTCAAATAAAGCCTGTGATTATCAATGTGGAGCAAATGATCTGCCTCTTTCCTAATGACATGCTAAGTTCTTTTGGCTTGTTGCCAGGAAGTCCTTTAAAAAGATTACTTCTCATCATCAAGTCAAGGCTTTCCTCTCAATAAGGAGATTCTGATAGTTGTGGATAATTGTAGGATAAAAATTTACATGGTACCATTACCTTGTAGACATATAATTTCAGTAGGGCATAACATTTAATTTCACATGTGGAAGTTACTAAAAGATTTTCAATCAATCAGAAATCTCTGATTTTGGAAGAAGGTGGTATTGCAGGGTATACTTTGCATCCCAGGAGAGATTTCTTAATAGGACTATCTTTGGCTGAGTTATGAGGAAAGCTGGGTAGTACGGAGGCCATGTTCATTCCACGTGACATCTACAGTCCCTTTTCTGAACACTGCATTGAATCCTGGAGACCCTGGAATTCTGTGATGTCACCTGTGTTGGAGAAGCGCCGCTGATAATGTTAAGATGAACATGTTTGCAAGACTGAGGAGTCACCTTAGGAGAGAAAATAGAGACAGGAGAGAGACCAGAGAGAGGAAGAAGCAAGCTGATCTGTGGCTTCAGTTTAAACCATCAATAAAGAGTGGTTCAGAAGAAAGATCAGATAAGTCCTGGGCAAGATATGGGAGCTCTGTGGAGAAAGTTCACTTTAGCTGGGGCTTTAGGTAATGGGGGCACAGGAATTGTTGATTCTGGGAAGAAATTGGACTTCACTGCCTGACATGGCTCCAAGAAGTCAATGATGTGAGGCTAGTAATCTGTCTCTCCCAAATGTCAGGAACTGGCAGGGCAAAAGCTTGAAGTTCGGCTGGGAGCTCTTGGTTTTCAGTCTTACAGGACAGTGAGGCTTGATGCAGGACCAGCATTAAAATGAGACCAGAATGAGGGACTAGTGGAGTTTCTAGCATAAGGCAGGTCATCACTGTACTTCAATGGGAGTGCATAACTTGAAGTACTGAAAACCTTCTCTGTGTGCCCTGAGTTGTCAGTCATGTGCCATTGGGAGTCTGGTATTCATGTTCTGCACCTGTGTGGCTATAGACATGTGCTTTGAGTGACTGGTCAGGATGTTTGGGGTTCTCTGAAAAGACCTGAGTGCCTGTGGACTAGGGTCATTACCTGTATGTGCTTTGTTGGCTTTGTTGCAGGGGAGAGCAACTGGCTGGTTCATGCAATTACCTTCAGAGATTGGAGAACTGAGGTTGCCTGCAAAGCACCTAATGCCTGGAACAAAATCCATTGGTTTGTCACTGAGTCACAGTCACAAGACCTTTCTCAACAATTTTTTTAGGGCTCACAGTGTTCTTTGTATCCTCTATGAATTGTCACAATTCAAGTTTACTTATATTCAACTTCCCATAGGGGCTATTGGAGAGCCATCAATTGCCCCAATGCTCCTGACCAATATGGAGGTGAAGTATAAGATGGAGATTCTGAATAGTCAGCTGGAGCAAGTGACAAGGGAAACAAATGAGCAGAGAGATTGCCTCATCTGCATCACTGGAGGATCATCTGACAATAGGTATTCACTGTTTCCAACGCTATGGCGAACATCTTGCTTTCTACACTTTCACCCTTAGTTTATTTTATCTAAGAAGTGGGTTCTGGGTATCTATACCATTAGGATGTCCCTTTGCCCAGCACCATTTCTCTAAATGCTTCCTAGAAGCAAAATATGAATCCCAGGTAAGAGAAGGACAGACTAGTATTCTGTTTCCAACCTATAAAAGGCAGAGCTGTAGCCTGAGTCCGTTGCCTGTACATATTCTTCCTCTCTGAGATAACACATCTGCATGCATTTATTTGACAACATTTGGTAGCATCCTCTCACTCTGTCTGTCTCTGTCTCTCTGTCTCCCCACACAATCACACATAACATACAGAAACACTGCTGTGTTGTGTAAGTGTTTGTGCATTTGTGCATTTGTTGCCCCTTGAACCAGCAATCAGTGGTCTGTGGTTGCCATGAGGACTTTCCTGTGCCACACCTCCTAGGAGATACCTGAGATGAGCATTGGGAACCCCAATTTCAGCATTAAACCTCTGTCAATATGCTCACCCTAGTGCCATGTAGATAGATATGTTGTTTTGTTGATACAACTATTGCCTATGAAACACAAACATGAGACTCAGTGCCCACGTGGAGTTTATTGAGAGAGGGGAGGGAAATGGGGGTAGCTGGTGGCCAACCGAAAGCAGGAGAGAGAGAGAGAGAGAGAGAGAGAGAGAGAGAGAGGAAAAAGAAAGACTGAAAGAGCAGTGAGAGAGAAGGCAAGAGAGAGAAGGCCCAGAGAGAGAGGGCACGCTTGGTGCGCTTGCTTTAAAATGGGGGCTTGTGCATGGGTAACTGAGTCCTCTGGGCAGCCAGGTAAAGCTTGAGCAGCCAGGTAAAGCCTGAGGTAGCAATGACAAGGCCATGAGAATCCCGCCCATTGTCGGGGGCGGTGTCAGCAGACTGCAGGTTCCCAACATTCCCACCTCTTAATGTTATTAAAAAGGTGGGGGTTGGGCGTGGCAGGTTAGGGAATAAGGATGTTGAGTTCTCAAGACTGCTTCCTGCTGACTTGGGGGCCTTGATCATCTTTGGAGGATCCCAGAAAGCTGGGGTGCTGCCACATCTTGGTAGCTGGTTGTTTCATTGCAGTCCTGACAGTATGACGCTGTGCCATCTCTTTGAGACCTGGCAAGGTGTTAGCAGAGCCGAGGACAAGGTCCCCGGACAAGGGAAGGAAGTCCTGAGGCCAGGAAAAATTGATTTATTTCGAGTGAATCTGACCTATTTAAATGGATCCTCTCTAGATCCCTGGAAACTAAAGAATCCTTTGGGTTTGCAAAACATAAATGTTAGACACATTAACAGCATATTCATGTTAGAAATTATTTGGCTGAAAGAATTAACACATACAACTGGCAGATTTTTAGCACAATGAAAAACACCTTAATTTGAGCTTATAGTTACAGTTATGATCATATAGTGGCATAGTATGGTGTTTAGTACTCCATCAGAATTGTACTAGTAGCTTATTAAAATGTTATTGATTAATGTTAAGACTATAAACAGTAGCAACCTTAAAATACCCGTTTTTGAAATATGTTTTGTAACAATTGGAGCCTTGGCTGCTGCTTTAAGCTGACAAAGCTACCAGTCCTCAAAAGCATCAGAGTTCTTGAGGATAAAATTTTACCTGAATGTTTAGAGAGTAACAGGGACTCACTAGCTGGCAGCATGGACAGCCACCCCCAGGTACTCCACAGTTGTTGAGGTTAGAGGCTTTAAGGACATCTGCCTTCTGCTGATGGCATGAGACCTGTGGATTAGGAGCTTTTGGAAGACTTACGTACCATTGGCCCAAGCAACGTGGAGAAAGTCGATTCCACTGCCCTCTTGTCCATGGTCCTTAGAGCCCTTTTCAGTAGTTGAGATGAAAGGCAGGATTGTTCAGTGGCTAGCATTGCCACTTTTGTGGGTGGAGCTTCTTCAGTGTCCACCAGTCTTCCTGGAGGAAATGGGTGGTGCCACCAGCTGGCCTGTCTCTCTGTTATAAAAGCTTTTTAATGAAACATTTTAAATGCCATATTCTCTAGATCTCTGAGCATTTGAGGGCTGTCTGACTGTTTAGTGTACCTTAGTATACAAAATTTGTCTTTAGTTACTTGACTTAAGTGCATAGGTGGCTAGGTAAGGCTTTATCCCTGTAATTAATTAATCTGTCTGGAAAACTGGATTCAAGCTGAGAGGGATGTTTTACTCAGCATGTTAGATTTACACCTGTAAAGGACAACGAGGTAGAGAAAAACTCCCTTTGATAATAGAGGCTTAACCTTTATAAACAGCTTACAGTAAGGACTGGGTGGCATAAATATTTTGTTAGTTTAAAATAGACCTTCATAATCTTAAATGTTTACCACCTTTTAAAGACACATAACAATTTAGAAATAGTTGAGATTTACTACAGTTGAATTTAAGTTGTATAAAGTTAGCTTACATTTACATAAAGTTAAATTTAAATCAAATGTACAGATATATTAAACAGGATTGGGTAAAAATGAGAAGGACTAGAGTGTGAAGCTATGTGTAACATAGTCAGTGAAAAAGAAATTAGAGACAAAGAATAAAAGGCAAAAGGTAAATGAATTACAGGTTCTGTTGGTGGCAGAAGCTGGCTAGACTACCTCTGCCTAGGTGGCTGATGTAGCAGAGGGAAGAACCATGGGGGGTGAGGCTAGGCCATATGGTCAAGATGGCTGCTGCCATAAACATATTCCCAACAGCTGGCAGAAATCATAAAGTTTAGAGATATAATTTTGTTGGCTTTTTTTCTCTTTGTGAATGAGGCAGAAGGATTTGTGAAACTAACAGGACACCGGAGTCCACGGGGTACAACATCCAAAAAGACCACCGTAGGTCTGAGACATGTTTGTACCAGTCTAAGGGCAGTGCTAGGATATAAAACCCGAGACACGCCTCGTAGGTCTGAGAAACAAATGCACCAGTCAGCATGAGTGGTGCTAGGGCACAAAATCTGAAAACCTTATTCGTGGGGAAGAATGAAAAACTCTCAAGAGTATCTTGAGCAGATGCTGCCTCAGCCCAGCCCACTGCCCTGAGACAGGCTGCAGCTGTGGCAGGCAGGAGAGTTTTAGCGTGGTGGGAAGAGAACAGAAACAACTTTAGGGAAAGAGATTGTTTAGCAGAGATGTAGAAAAAACTCCTTCCATCTTCCTGTTCACTGGCAGGAATTTTGGCCAATTTGACTTATTTTGTAGGGGATGTATAGGATGGTTTATTTCCCATGGGTGATGTAAAAACTGGCCAATTACTTTTGGAGCTCATTGTGGCCAAGGGCAAACTGCCCAATAAAGACTCAGCAGTCCGAAGGCAGGAAGGCTTGAAGCCGGAATCTTAACTGACCAGTAGGAGATATCCCAGACCCTAAGGAAATGAGTAATAATGAAAAAGGGTACCTTACTTAATTGTAGTTGGTGTGGGATGGTATTTCCAGTGAATGGGGGGATGGAAGTAGACTGCTGGTTCATCGTAATCAGGGTCCCCGAATGCCTCAGGCTGGCCATCCAACAGTAGGAGGCTGCCGAGTACTCAAGGAGGGCCTGATCGGAGTCACAGCACCAATGTTGTACTTTTGATACAACTATTGCCTATGAAACACAAACACGAGACTCAGTGCCCACGTGGAGTTTATTGAGAGAGGGGAGAGAAAGAGGTAGCTGGTGGCCAACCGAAAGCAGGGGAGAGAGAGAGAGAGAAGAAAGAGAAAGACAGAATAGCAAGAGAGAAAAGGCCAGAGAGAGAGATGTGCTTGGTGCCCTTGCTTTAAAAGGGGGGCTTGCGCATGCATAACTGAATCCCCTGGGCAGCCAGGTAAAGCTTGAGAAGCCAGGTAAAGCATAAGGTAGCGAAGACATGACCATTAGCGTCCCCCCCATCGTCAGGGGCTGGATCAGCAGACTGCTGGTTCCTAACAGTTTATAAATCCATCATGAGTTCCATTTGCCAAATTGTTGATTCCCACCCACAAAAGTCCTCATGTGATTTTGGCCTCCGTTGTGACAGGCATCATCCCAGTTTTTGGTGGGCAAACCAAGTAGTATAGACAAGAGTATCTTCTCAAACAGATATATCAGCATCTTCCTGAAAAAGCTCATGCAGCTACCCCTTCCTTCATCTGAACATCCTGCCTCTGCCGTCCTAGGGTCAGTCTAGCAAGTTAATATGCAACAGAATTTCCAATACGTAGGAAGCAGGCAGTGGAGTCCTTGGGCTCGAGAAGTCTTGAACACAGCCTGAATTCATGTGATCCACAGAAACTTTGTTCAAGGAGGTTTTTGCTTCCAGGTCCATGCCCTACCAACATCCAAATTCATTATCAGAAAACATCAAGATGAAGTATATGCTGATCAGGTCAGATCTGCATAGGTTAAAGAATGAGATCACTGAAGCCTTAGAGAAATTCAGTGAGCATGACAAGGCGTCACTCTTCTATTGGTAAGTGCATATTGCCCATATGGAAACTACACCCTTTGTTCTCCTATACCTGCTCCAAGTGGATTTATCCCCTACCTCCTGGTGTTGCCCCATTACCATGGTCAGTTAAGAGCATTGAAGGACTCATTCTCCATGGTAGAGATACTTCTATTTCTTTTGTTGTCAGCATATTCGCAAATATTTTAATTCTTTCTGGAATTCTCTCCCTACATTTGGCTTTCTGAGAGCAGCTGGCATGGCTGCATTTGCCACTTGTCTGTTTCGCATTTCAGGACCTAAGGACCAGTAGGAATGATGAGTTATGGAGGCAGAGGTAGCAGAAAGAGACTGAAAGAACTTACTGTACACAGTCTTTCCAGAAATATGCTGTACTGACTCCAAAAGAGAAGACTCAGGTGCAGAATGCAGTGGAGAGGCTGAGGCAAAAGTCCTAGAAGGTACTCGGGGAATGGATTCTGTTGCAGCACTACTTGGGAGAATTGAGAGTCATATGTGAGAAGGAAGAAGAAATCATCAGAGACCTCCAGACCCAGGAGCAGCAAGTATGGACAAGAGCTGAGTCAGGGTAAACTCTCTCCCATCACAGAGTTTAAAACATGGTGCCAAGGGGTTGTCATGGCAAGTGGTAATGGCTTTGGACAAGCTGATTGTTGGTGTTGGAAATCCAAGGCTTCTAGACAAAAAGTTCACCAACCAGTTCAACATAGTCTGGCCAAGCAGCACATATGTATCTATGCAATTTTAGTACTGAGAGATGGAGATTCTTCTGACAGAGCTTCTGGGCTTAATCTAAACTGCTGTGATCATCTAATATGTTATCTCCTAACCTTCATGTGTTCTCTCTGACTCTCTCTCTCTCTCTCTCTCTCTCTCTCTCTCTCTCTGTGTGTGTGTGTGTGTGTGTGTGTGTGTATGTATTTATGTATGTGTTTGGGGTGTTGGAGCTCTGTGAGTACACAATGAATTTGAATGATGCCTTGAAGATACCACTAGATTTGTCAGTCTCTACTCTGAAACAGGCATCCTTCTTTCCCAGAAGCATTATGTTTTGGTTACACTGGAAGACCAGCAAGCTTTGGGATCATCCCTATATGCTTGTCCTTGTGGGAGAGTGTACAGATACCTGTGCTGACACCTCCCCTAAGGACACAGTCTTCTAAGTAACAAAAGCAGCAGAGACTGGAGGAAAATCTGCAGTCCCAGCAGAAAGAGAAGGAGCTCGTCATCCAGAAAAAGAACTTAGCAGGAAAACTGCAGTTAATTGACTTTCTCCCAGATGAGGTATAAGCCCAGACTGGGATTTGGGAGTTGGATTCAAGTGGATATCTTCTCTCTTGGATCTTCACCTATTGTGGAATGTGCATATACTGAAACTCCCACACAATATCAAGAAAAGAACACTTCAGAGTTGTGCTAATGCTGTCACTAAGAACTTCCCTCCAGGTATTAATATGCTTAATATTCAGGGATTTGAAAAGTTGTGTCCCCCTTGCTCCTTTATGAGTTCTCTGGTATGTTCTGTGAGGGCTTTCCTTGAAGTCACAGAGCTCTGCCTGCTTCTGCCTCCTAAGCTTGAGTTTAAATAAATGTGGGTCTTACCATGCCTGAAAAAAAAATTACACTTTCATTGAGGGACATAAGCTGTATGGATGAGATTCCCACCATTGGCTTCTCTTTGCTATTCCACTGGCTGTTCTCTTTGTTTGCCCATTTCCCATGAAAGTGTTCCACAGATATAGTAAGTTTAGTCATTTCCAGGTGAATCCAGACAGGTATTTCTGCTTCAGGATTGTTCTTAACTTTCAGAAAGTGTTGTGCCACAGACTCTAGTTGAGAATCAGAATGTAGATTCCCAGCTTTCATCCTAAAGAAAACAAAGCTTTCTTTAAAAAAAAAAAAAAAAAAAAAAAAAAAAAAAAAAAAAAAGACCCTCCCAGAAGAGACTATGTTCACAGGGACACATCTATGGATAAGTGGTTGTTCCATGAGTGGCTCATTTTGCATATTGCCTAAATGTAAGGTTCCTTTCAATTAGGAGGCATGGGCAGTGTCATGACCTTGTCCAGTTGTCTAAACTGCAATGTTGTATTATTTCTACTTAAAAAATGAGGTGGTCCATGTGTATTTCCCCATGAACATTCTGTGTTTCTATACTTTGCAGTTATACATGATTTGAATCTGCTATTCTTTTTTATTACAAAGTTTTCCCAGATTGTTGCAGAATGTTCTGATAGAACACACACACACACACACACACACACACACACACACACATACATATATATATATAACTCAGATCAACATGTGACATTTGTTAAAGCCTGAAAAATTTCAAGGACAAGTTATCAGTGAAACTTGTACTTTAGGGATACAAACAATGACTTCCATCAAAAGATCAGTGCTGAGCATCAGGAACTATTGTGGTTTTTGTGAGGTCAGAGTTAGTAGACAGCCAAAACACCAGGACCCCACTAGGAATGTACTGTAACTGCCTTTCTTCCTCTGTCAGACCAGAAATAATTCATCATAAACTGGAGCAAGTTTCAGGGCATGATGAGAGCCTCTTGCAGACAGAGATGCTGCAGCAGGACCACTAAATATCTGTCACAGGCAAGTGTCCCTCTATTGTATCATATTGTCAGAAATCATGGCTTTTCTTCTTGACTCTGGTTTCCTAGTTGTGAATGGACACTGATTCATTGACAGGATAAGGCTTCTTTTGGATCTGATTGCCTCTCTTTCTCTTACAGCCTAGTTTCATGCAATTGAGGCTGATGGAAGACACAGACAACCGGAACACATAACATTCTCTACTATAGAATCAAGGCCTCAGAAGGGAAAGGCATGACCTTCTTAGTGTACACTCAGGATTGAGGGAAATATCACCCTTCCTCTAGCTGATCTATCCCTAATCTTATCGATGTGCCTGTTGTCTCACTATTTGTGGAGTAAAAAAAAAAAATCATAAAGAAGCTTGAGGTCCAAAAATACCTGCCAGGAATTCTTCAGAGCCTGGACTTCCTCCAGCACAGGGACACCACACATGGAGTGAGGATATACATCTGTTCATAATTACTCTTAAAAGTTTGTTGCTGAGAACATTTGTCAGCTGATTGAGTTTTCAGTCCTTCACATTTGGAGGAAAATCTGTCAAGCGAGACTGTATTGATGTAATGCTCTATCCAGACAAACCTCACCGATAACAAATTCTCATCATGTCCAGTGCTGAAGCTACTGCATGTTATGCACCTGTAATCCTGAGTTATTGCTTTACAGAGATGACAACAGCACCTTGGTAGTACTTAATCATTTCTTCTTCCCTTATGAAATCAACTGCACATTGCCTTTCTCACAGCCTCCGTAGAAGAGAACCCTCCTGAGAAAAATTTGAGAGAGGATGTCAGAGTGGCCTTTTATGTCTTTGGACACCAGGTCTTCCTATATTCTGTTTTGGTCTTGAGTAGGCATGTAGACCTATGGTGATGAAAAGAATAGCATGTTGGTCAACATATTATAGGCTCACCTTAGGCTATACTTGTCATGAAGTGCATATTGCAATGTGTGGCTGTCGTCTGCCTATCATGTTTCCAAAGATGTCCACAGGGTGGAAACAATGCAACTAAACCTGACTGCTGAAAATATTGTTTAGCTTCACTCTCTTGTTTGGTTTATTGATTTGAAGTTTTGTTTGTTTTGTTTTTGTTTGTTTTTTGCTGTGAGATTCTGGTTTTCTTTGCTTTGCTTGGAAGTTTCATTATTTTTGGTCCTATCTTTTGTTCTTATATTTCCTATTTTGCTAAGGCTATATGTTTCATGCATCAAAGCCCTGTTTAAGCCTCTATTGAGTCAAATTACAACATTTTCATAAATTAAAAAAAATCAAGCTATTCCTTCTTAAACTAGACTTTTAATCATGTGTGGTGTCACACTCCTATAACTGCAAAATTCAATAGACAGAGATGGATCTCTACACCTTCCATGGACTTTGGCTACATTACAAGTTCCCAGACTGATTGGAGATGTTATTCTACAAATATGTTTCTCTTATTGGTTGATGAATAAAGCACTGTTGGCCAATAGAAAAGGAAGATAGGAGGGACTAGGAGACAAGGAGGAAAGAGGAAGTAGTAAGGAAGAGTCAACATGTAGAGATTGGAGAGAGCAGAACATCAGCTCTATTCTCCAGTAAGATGAGACCACGTGGAAATATTTAGATTAATTGAAATGGGTTAATAATTAAGCCAGATATAGCTGATAAGAAACTAGTACCTGGTCACCAGGTTATTTCAAGTACAGTGTGTCTGTGTGTTATTTGGGGCTGGCGCCACTTTGGTCCAGGCAGGCAGGAATAACCTTACTCGTAACAGTATGGTGCCTCAACATGGCTAATAAGGACTTCCACTTAAAATTTAACAAAAACTTAAAAGGGTTTTAGAAACAAAAGGACAGAGACAAGCAATGTTTCTTGGTAGCAGCATTTTTCTGGGTTGGACTCTGTTTTGTGAGAGACAAGCAAACATTTGCACAGCTCCTTTAAGGGAGGTTTCCTGACTCAGCATAAGGGGCAGAAACCAGCAAGGCTTTTAAAGAGCTCTACTAGTAACTGAATGGTGTGTACAAGAGCTGGCAATGGCAGTGACTTCATCTCCAAGCCTGCAGCATGCTGCTGGATGGCAGTGTAGACCAAGGCACTGAGCACAGTTCTCAGTTCTGGCAGTAAAAGTACCCACCGCCATCTTGGATAAGACCACAGCTAGCACAGCTATGACTTTCATTTTAGCAATGTTGTTCTTTACCAGATAAAGACTCGTGGCCAAAAACAGACAAAGATTTACAGTAAAGACAGATTTACATTAAGAAAAACCATTAAAAGTTTACAATATGTTCTAAAATATATGTAGGCATGGGAGAAAAAAGGAATACAATGGTTTTAAAAAGACAGCGAGGAGCTGGTGTGGTGGCACATACCTTTAATCCTAGCACTCGGGAGACAGAGGCAAGCAGATCTCTGTGATTGTAAAGTAAACCTGGTATGCAGAGTGAATTCCAGCATAGATGAAAGTTACAGAGAGAAACCCTGTCTCAAAAACTGAAAAAATAGAAAGTAAAAGAAACAGGGTAATACAAAAGCCACATAAAAATGGAGAAAATCTGCATACTGTATGGCATTATAATATTGTCTTTGTATCATTTGGCTGCTGAGGAAATAACAACTGTTAAATCAAATGCTGCTGGATCAATCCAATTTATATATTTTAAAATGCTTTGACTTCAAAATTTAAGTTTAAGGACAAGTTACTGGGGAAAAGGATTTCTATTTTTTTTGTTTCCACAGAAAATGAAAAGCGGTGAAATCCATGTAGACTAATGTGGTTTGATCAAGCCAGACCCGCTGAAACAGAGTTCCTGGTGATCCAACATTCAAAACAGTTTGAACAAGGCAGCCTTGAAGACTACAGCCAGGATTTCTGCATCTACTTAGGATCCCCAATGAAGCTCCCCTATCAGCAGGAAGCCATTTTGAAAGAACAACACCCTAATTGTTTATAAATCTT
Source organism: Phodopus roborovskii (assembly GCF_943737965.1). Taxonomy (NCBI): domain Eukaryota; kingdom Metazoa; phylum Chordata; class Mammalia; order Rodentia; family Cricetidae; genus Phodopus; species Phodopus roborovskii. Next base: position 2,301 of record NW_026126834.1, on the reverse strand, counting down.
TGTTTTCATTTAAATGGGGTTAGTTATAAATGGTTAATGATCACAACCAATCTCTTTTTTAAAGGTAAAAAGGTATTATGATAAGATATGGAATACTCTTGTTCTGGAATGGATTTTCATTTATTAATATAATTTAAGATAAATTTTGTGATGTGTATATTTCTCCTTTTGTTTAGGTATTGTGTTTATATAGCTCATTTAGAAATGTAATGTATAAGAAACACAGATCATAGATAATTACCTATGATGGTCAAAGCTTAGAGTTGGGTTAGTTAGGTTTGTCCAGATACAGAGTGATGTATTTGAGATAGATAGTCATTCTTCAATCCCCCTTTTCAAGACCTACAGAATATGGCATTTAAAGTGGTTTAGGGTTTTTGTTGACAGTGTGATATAAATGCTCCTGGCTAAACCACCTGAACCAGAAAGGAAGATGGACATGGAAGAAACACGTTATAAAGTTTACTTCCAATATGGCCAGACTAGCCATTTGGACAAGATACTGCTGTTTTCTGGACTGTTTGGCTTTATGCAGAAAAGTGACTGCTGATTCAAGATGGACATTGCTAAGAAGAGTTCCTGTTCATGGAAGAAGTCTGTCAGACAGTCTACAGGACACAGAGGAAAGTAACCCACAAACTGCCAACACGGGAAGATAGTTTAGGTCTCCCGTTTCCTGAGGAGTCTGCCACACACCACCATGGCCTATGGGCTGAAGATGGAAGATTACAGGAGAACTTCCTGTGACTGACCAGGCAGTGAGTTGTCCCTGTCATTCTAGAGTTATGTATTATTTGTGGTCTTTGATGAGTTGAAGACAGATAGTTATGGTTATAGTTTTCTTTATTTAGGATTAAAGATAAATTACATATAAGATTTACCCGACCTTACAACGACAGGATAAATGATGGAATATTTTTTTAAATTCATTCTAAATGTTGGTAGCAATATTGTTAACTGTAATTCTTACTTCATAAATGTTGTGTGATATATTTTGCACTGTTAAGGGTTAAACACTTCTTTTTATTTTAGACAGAAAAGAGGAGATAATGTAAATATGTTTCTCTTATTGGTTGATGAATAAAGCCAATAGGAAAGGAATATAGGAGGGATAGAAGACAAGGAGGAAAGAGAGGGAAGTAGTAAGGTGGAGTCAGCATGTAGGGACTGGAGAGAACAGAGTTCCGGGCCCACACTCATGTAAGATTAGGCCACATGGAAATACTTAGTCTTAGAAATGGGTTAATCATTACGACAGAGCCAACCAATTTGAAAATTAGAAACAGGCCAACAGCATTATATCTCATACAGAGTGTGTGTGTGTGTGTGTGTGTGTGTGTGTGTGTGTGTGTTTAATTGGGGCTGGCGTAGGTTGTGGGACCAGACTGGTAGGGAAAACCTACTCCACATTACTTTGACCAGATCTACAAAAGGGTGGGTGTTAGTGGTGTGGATAGCATGTCCTATTCCAGTGGGTAACTACTAAATGATGTAAAAAGATCCATAATCCACTCCTGATATCAATTTTGCTAATCCAAAAATTGTGGAGTCTACATATACACATGCTCATCACATGCGGAGAAATTATTACTGAGAAAAACACTCAATAATCATTATTATGTAATGTATCTCAGGTAATGAGAACCTTCACTATGGGAGTATAAAAAGAATACAAGGAATCCCAGTATATCTGCTTCTGTTTTCCTTGAAATATACCACAAGTTATAATGGCAAGCTAGAGAATATGAATCCTCTGAAGCACATTAGAGCACAGGTGCTTTTCAGGTGCTGTTGCCTACACTACATATTTGAAACAAATCTTGCTGTGAGTAGTTACAGAAATAGAAATGGCCAACATCAAATCATCTCATGAAAGGCACATTGGGGTTGAATGTGGGCATCATTTGCAACTGGAAACTGTTAGCTAACAATGTTAGGCCCATGCTGTTCCAAAATCTCTTTTGCACAAATGCCTGGCTAGCCATTATTTATTGTCTACCTCCTCATTATCTCAAAGAGACTATAATGTGTAGTGACATTTGATATGGTCTTGATGGCTTGTTGGAACTTCCTATACTGAGAATGACATAGACTGAATACTGCATAGTAGGTCCAGGACACCTCACTGTCTTCTGCTGTCCTACACATTTTTTCATTGTTGTGAGCACTATCCAAAGCCAAGGAAATTCACAAAATTATTGTCACCTGGGATGGAACATAATGGGAGGAAGAATGACGCAAGTTGTTCTCTGACACATGCCCTGACACAGATTGCCCACACACATATACCATTACACAGAG